>NW_028227567.1:0-130408 GCF_978045245.1 Mus caroli | reverse complement strand
ACTACACTGTGCGTTTCTTATATTCTAAGTTTTTCAGTGCAACTCACTCATATACTATGTACTACACTGTGCGTTTCTTATATTCTTAGTTTTTCAGTGCAACTCACTCATATACTATGTACTACACTGTGCGTTTCTTATATTCTAAGTTTTTCAGTGCAACTCACTCATATACTATGTACTACACTGTGCGTTTCTTATATTCTAAGTTTTTCAGTGCAACTCACTCATATACTATGTACTACACTGTGCGTTTCTTATATTCTAAGTTTTCAGTGCAACTCACTCATATACTATGTACTACACTGTGCGTTTCTTATACTCTAAGTTTTTCAGTGCAACTCACTCATATACTATGTACTTACACTGTGCGTTTCTTATATTCTAAGTTTTTCAGTGCAACTCACTCATATACTATGTACTACACTGTGCATTTCGTGTAATGCCGGTTTTTCAGTAAATTCTAAGTTTTTCAGTGCAACTCACTCATATACTATGTACTACACTGTGCGTTTCTTATATTCTAAGTTTTTCAGTGCAACTCACTCATATACTATGTACTACACTGTGCGTTTCTTATATTCTAAGTTTTTCAGTGCAACTCACTCATATACTATGTACTACACTGTGCGTTTCTTATACTCTAAGTTTTTCAGTGCAACTCACTCATATATTATGTACTACACTGTGCGTTTCTTATATTCTAAGTTTTTCAGTGCAACTCACTCATATACTATGTACTACACTGTGCGTTTCTTATATTCTAAGTTTTTCAGTGCAACTCACTCATATACTATGTACTACACTGTGCATTTCGTGTAATGCTGGTTTTTCTGTAAATTCTAAGTTTTTCAGTGCAACTCACTCATATACTATGTACTACACTGTGCGTTTCTTATATTCTAAGTTTTTCAGTGCAACTCACTCATATACTATGTACTACAATGTGCGTTTCTTATATTCTAAGTTTTTCAGTGCAACTCACTCATATACTATGTACTACACTGTGCGTTTCTTATATTCTAAGTTTTTCAGTGCAACTCACTCATATACTATGTACTACACTGTGCGTTTCTTATATTCTAAGTTTTTCAGTGCAACTCACTCATATACTATGTACTACACTGTGCGTTTCTTATATTCTAAGTTTTTCAATGCAACTCACTCATATACTATGTACTACACTGTGCGTTTCTTATATTCTAAGTTTTTCAGTGCAACTCACTCATATACTATGTACTACACTGTGCGTTTCTTATATTCTAAGTTTTTCAGTGCAACTCACTCATATACTATGTACTACACTGTGCGTTTCTTATATTCTAAGTTTTTCAGTGCAACTCACTCATATACTATGTACTATACTGTGCGTTTCTTATATTCTTAGTTTTTCAGTGCAACTCACTCAAATACTATGTACTACACTGTGCGTTTCTTATATTCTAAGTTTTTCAGTGCAACTAACTCATATACTATGTACTACACTGTGCGTTTCTTATATTCTAAGTTTTTCAGTGCAACTCACTCATATACTATGTACTACACTGTGCGTTTCTTATATTCTAAGTTTTTCAGTGCAACTCACTCATATACTATGTACTACACTGTGCGTTTCTTATATTCTAAGTTTTTCAGTGCAACTCACTCATATACTATGTACTACACTGTGCGTTTCTTATATTCTAAGTTTTTCAGTGCAACTCACTCATATACTATGTACTACACTGTGCATTTCGTGTAATGCTGGTTTTTCTGTAAATTCTAAGTTTTTCAGTGCAACTCACTCATATACTATGTACTACACTGTGCGTTTCTTATATTCTAAGTTTTTCAGTGCAACTCACTCATATACTATGTACTATTTCTTATATTCTAAGTTTTTCAGTGCAACTCACTCATATACTATGTACTACAATGTGCGTTTCTTATATTCTAAGTTTTTCAGTGCAACTCACTCATATACTATGTACTACACTGTGCGTTTCTTATATTCTAAGTTTTTCAGTGCAACTCACTCATATACTATGTACTACACTGTGCGTTTCTTATATTCTAAGTTTTTCAGTGCAACTCACTCATATACTATGTACTACACTGTGCGTTTCTTATATTCTAAGTTTTTCAGTGCAACTCACTCATATACTATGTACTACACTGTGCGTTTCTTATATTCTAAGTTTTTCAGTGCAACTCACTCATATACTATGTACTACACTGTGCGTTTCTTATATTCTAAGTTTTTCAGTGCAACTCACTCATATACTATGTACTACACTGTGCGTTTCTTATATTCTTAGTTTTTCAGTGCAACTCACTCATATACTATGTACTACACTGTGCGTTTCTTATATTCTAAGTTTTTCAGTGCAACTCACTCATATACTATGTACTATACTGTGCGTTTCTTATATTCTAAGTTTTTCAGTGCAACTCACTCATATACTATGTACTACACTGTGCGTTTCTTATATTCTAAGTTTTTCAGTGCAACTCACTCATATACTATGTACTACACTGTGCGTTTCTTATATTCTAAGTTTTTCAGTGCAACTCACTCATATACTATGTACTACAATGTGCGTTTCTTATATTCTAAGTTTTTCAGTGCAACTCACTCATATACTATGTACTACACTGTGCGTTTCTTATATTCTTAGTTTTTCAGTGCAACTCACTCATATACTATGTACTACACTGTGCGTTTCTTATATTCTAAGTTTTTCAGTGCAACTCACTCATATACTATGTACTACACTGTGCGTTTCTTATATTCTAAGTTTTTCAGTGCAACTCACTCATATACTATGTACTACACTGTGCGTTTCTTATATTCTAAGTTTTTCAGTGCAACTCACTCATATACTATGTACTACACTGTGCGTTTCTTATATTCTAAGTTTTTCAGTGCAACTCACTCATATACTATGTACTACACTGTGCGTTTCTTATATTCTTAGTTTTTCAGTGCAACTCACTCATATACTATGTACTACACTGTGCGTTTCTTATATTCTAAGTTTTTCAGTGCAACTCACTCATATACTATGTACTACACTGTGCGTTTCTTATATTCTAAGTTTTTCAGTGCAACTCACTCATATACTATGTACTACACTGTGCGTTTCTTATATTCTAAGTTTTTCAGTGCAACTCACTCATATACTATGTACTACACTGTGCGTTTCTTATATTCTAAGTTTTTCAGTGCAACTCACTCATATACTATGTACTACACTGTGCGTTTCTTATATTCTAAGTTTTTCAGTGCAACTCACTCATATACTATGTACTACACTGTGCGTTTCTTATATTCTTAGTTTTTCAGTGCAACTCACTCATATACTATGTACTACACTGTGCGTTTCTTATATTCTAAGTTTTTCAGTGCAACTCACTCATATACTATGTACTACACTGTGCGTTTCTTATATTCTAAGTTTTTCAGTGCAACTCACTCATATACTATGTACTACACTGTGCGTTTCTTATATTCTAAGTTTTTCAGTGCAACTCACTCATATACTATGTACTACACTGTGCATTTCGTGTAATGCTGGTTTTTCTGTAAATTCTAAGTTTTTCAGTGCAACTCACTCATATACTATGTACTACACTGTGCGTTTCTTATATTCTAAGTTTTTCAGTGCAACTCACTCATATACTATGTACTATACTGTGCGTTTCTTATATTCTTAGTTTTTCAGTGCAACTCACTCATATACTATGTACTACACTGTGCGTTTCTTATATTCTAAGTTTTTCAGTGCAACTCACTCATATACTATGTACTACACTGTGCGTTTCTTATATTCTAAGTTTTTCAGTGCAACTCACTCATATACTATGTACTACACTGTGCGTTTCTTATATTCTAAGTTTTTCAGTGCAACTCACTCATATACTATGTACTACACTGTGCATTTCGTGTAATGCTGGTTTTTCTGTAAATTCTAAGTTTTTCAGTGCAACTCACTCATATACTATGTACTACACTGTGCGTTTCTTATATTCTAAGTTTTTCAGTGCAACTCACTCATATACTATGTACTATTTCTTATATTCTAAGTTTTTCAGTGCAACTCACTCATATACTATGTACTACAATGTGCGTTTCTTATATTCTAAGTTTTTCAGTGCAACTCACTCATATACTATGTACTACACTGTGCGTTTCTTATATTCTAAGTTTTTCAGTGCAACTCACTCATATACTATGTACTACACTGTGCGTTTCTTATATTCTAAGTTTTTCAGTGCAACTCACTCATATACTATGTACTACACTGTGCGTTTCTTATATTCTTAGTTTTTCAGTGCAACTCACTCATATACTATGTACTACACTGTGCGTTTCTTATATTCTAAGTTTTTCAGTGCAACTCACTCATATACTATGTACTACACTGTGCGTTTCTTATATTCTAAGTTTTTCAGTGCAACTCACTCATATACTATGTACTACACTGTGCGTTTCTTATATTCTAAGTTTTTCAGTGCAACTCACTCATATACTATGTACTACACTGTGCATTTCGTGTAATGCTGGTTTTTCTGTAAATTCTAAGTTTTTCAGTGCAACTCACTCATATACTATGTACTACACTGTGCGTTTCTTATATTCTAAGTTTTTCAGTGCAACTCACTCATATACTATGTACTATACTGTGCGTTTCTTATATTCTTAGTTTTTCAGTGCAACTCACTCATATACTATGTACTACACTGTGCGTTTCTTATATTCTAAGTTTTTCAGTGCAACTCACTCATATACTATGTACTACACTGTGCGTTTCTTATATTCTAAGTTTTTCAGTGCAACTCACTCATATACTATGTACTACACTGTGCGTTTCTTATATTCTAAGTTTTTCAGTGCAACTCACTCATATACTATGTACTACACTGTGCATTTCGTGTAATGCTGGTTTTTCTGTAAATTCTAAGTTTTTCAGTGCAACTCACTCATATACTATGTACTACACTGTGCGTTTCTTATATTCTAAGTTTTTCAGTGCAACTCACTCATATACTATGTACTATTTCTTATATTCTAAGTTTTTCAGTGCAACTCACTCATATACTATGTACTACAATGTGCGTTTCTTATATTCTAAGTTTTTCAGTGCAACTCACTCATATACTATGTACTACACTGTGCGTTTCTTATATTCTAAGTTTTTCAGTGCAACTCACTCATATACTATGTACTACACTGTGCGTTTCTTATATTCTAAGTTTTTCAGTGCAACTCACTCATATACTATGTACTACACTGTGCGTTTCTTATATTCTAAGTTTTTCAGTGCAACTCACTCATATACTATGTACTATACTGTGCGTTTCTTATATTCTTAGTTTTTCAGTGCAACTCCCTCATATACTATGTACTACACTGTGCGTTTCTTATATTCTAAGTTTTTCAGTGCAACTCACTCATATACTATGTATTATACTGTGCGTTTCTTATATTCTTAGTTTTTCAGTGCAACTCACTCATATACTATGTACTACACTGTGCGTTTCTTATATTCTAAGTTTTTCAGTGCAACTCACTCATATACTATGTACTACAATGTGCGTTTCTTATATTCTAAGTTTTTCAGTGCAACTCACTCATATACTATGTACTACACTGTGCGTTTCTTATATTCTTAGTTTTTCAGTGCAACTCACTCATATACTATGTACTACACTGTGCGTTTCTTATATTCTAAGTTTTTCAGTGCAACTCACTCATATACTATGTACTACACTGTGCGTTTCTTATATTCTAAGTTTTTCAGTGCAACTCACTCATATACTATGTACTACACTGTGCGTTTCTTATATTCTAAGTTTTTCAGTGCAACTCACTCATATACTATGTACTACACTGTGCGTTTCTTATATTCTAAGTTTTTCAGTGCAACTCACTCATATACTATGTACTACAATGTGCGTTTCTTATATTCTTAGTTTTTCAGTGCAACTCACTCATATACTATGTACTACACTGTGCGTTTCTTATATTCTAAGTTTTTCAGTGCAACTCACTCATATACTATGTACTACACTGTGCGTTTCTTATATTCTAAGTTTTTCAGTGCAACTCACTCATATACTATGTACTACACTGTGCGTTTCTTATATTCTAAGTTTTTCAGTGCAACTCACTCATATACTATGTACTACACTGTGCGTTTCTTATATTCTAAGTTTTTCAGTGCAACTCACTCATATACTATGTACTACACTGTGCGTTTCTTATATTCTAAGTTTTTCAGTGCAACTCACTCATATACTATGTACTACACTGTGCGTTTCTTATATTCTAAGTTTTTCAGTGCAACTCACTCATATACTATGTACTACACTGTGCGTTTCTTATATTCTAAGTTTTTCAGTGCAACTCACTCATATACTATGTACTATACTGTGCGTTTCTTATATTCTTAGTTTTTCAGTGCAACTCACTCATATACTATGTACTACACTGTGCGTTTCTTATATTCTAAGTTTTTCAGTGCAACTCACTCATATACTATGTACTATACTGTGCGTTTCTTATATTCTTAGTTTTTCAGTGCAACTCACTCATATACTATGTACTACACTGTGCGTTTCTTATATTCTAAGTTTTTCAGTGCAACTCACTCATATACTATGTACTACACTGTGCGTTTCTTATATTCTAAGTTTTTCAGTGCAACTCACTCATATACTATGTACTACAATGTGCGTTTCTTATATTCTAAGTTTTTCAGTGCAACTCACTCATATACTATGTACTACACTGTGCGTTTCTTATATTCTTAGTTTTTCAGTGCAACTCACTCATATACTATGTACTACACTGTGCGTTTCTTATATTCTAAGTTTTTCAGTGCAACTCACTCATATACTATGTACTACACTGTGCGTTTCTTATATTCTAAGTTTTTCAGTGCAACTCACTCATATACTATGTACTACACTGTGCGTTTCTTATATTCTAAGTTTTTCAGTGAAACTCACTCATATACTATGTACTACACTGTGCGTTTCTTATATTCTAAGTTTTTCAGTGCAACTCACTCATATACTATGTACTACAATGTGCGTTTCTTATATTCTTAGTTTTTCAGTGCAACTCACTCATATACTATGTACTACACTGTGCGTTTCTTATATTCTAAGTTTTTCAGTGCAACTCACTCATATACTATGTACTACACTGTGCGTTTCTTATATTCTAAGTTTTTCAGTGCAACTCACTCATATACTATGTACTACACTGTGCGTTTCTTATATTCTAAGTTTTTCAGTGCAACTCACTCATATACTATGTACTACACTGTGCGTTTCTTATACTCTAAGTTTTTCAGTGCAACTCACTCATATACTATGTATTACACTGTGCGTTTCTTATATTCTAAGTTTTTCAGTGCAACTCACTCATATACTATGTACTACACTGTGCATTTCGTGTAATGCCGGTTTTTCTGTAAATTCTAAGTTTTTCAGTGCAACTCACTCATATACTATGTACTACACTGTGCGTTTCTTATATTCTAAGTTTTTCAGTGCAACTCACTCATATACTATGTACTATTTCTTATATTCTAAGTTTTTCAGTGCAACTCACTCATATACTATGTACTACAAAGTGCGTTTCTTATATTCTAAGTTTTTCAGTGCAACTCACTCATATACTATGTACTACACTGTGCGTTTCTTATATTCTAAGTTTTTCAGTGCAACTCACTCATATACTATGTACTACACTGTGCGTTTCTTATATTCTAAGTTTTTCAGTGCAACTCACTCATATACTATGTACTACACTGTGCGTTTCTTATATTCTAAGTTTTTCAGTGCAACTCACTCATATACTATGTACTACACTGTGCGTTTCTTATATTCTAAGTTTTTCAGTGCAACTCACTCATATACTATGTACTACACTGTGCGTTTCTTATATTCTAAGTTTTTCAGTGCAACTCACTCATATACTATGTACTATACTGTGCGTTTCTTATATTCTTAGTTTTTCAGTGCAACTCCCTCATATACTATGTACTACACTGTGCGTTTCTTATATTCTAAGTTTTTCAGTGCAACTCACTAATATACTATGTACTATACTGTGCGTTTCTTATATTCTAAGTTTTTCAGTGCAACTCACTCATATACTATGTACTACACTGTGCGTTTCTTATATTCTAAGTTTTTCAGTGCAACTCACTCATATACTATGTACTACACTGTGCGTTTCTTATATTCTAAGTTTTTCAGTGCAACTCACTCATATACTATGTACTACACTGTGCGTTTCTTATATTCTAAGTTTTTCAGTGCAACTCACTCATATACTATGTACTACACTGTGCATTTCGTGTAATGCTGGTTTTTCTGTAAATTCTAAGTTTTTCAGTGCAACTCACTCATATACTATGTACTACACTGTGCGTTTCTTATATTCTAAGTTTTTCAGTGCAACTCACTCATATACTATGTACTACACTGTGCGTTTCTTATATTCTAAGTTTTTCAGTGCAACTCACTCATATACTATGTACTACACTGTGCGTTTCTTATATTCTAAGTTTTTCAGTGCAACTCACTCATATACTATGTACTACACTGTGCGTTTCTTATATTCTAAGTTTTTCAGTGCAACTCACTCATATACTATGTACTATACTGTGCGTTTCTTATATTCTTAGTTTTTCAGTGCAACTCCCTCATATACTATGTACTACACTGTGCGTTTCTTATATTCTAAGTTTTTCAGTGCAACTCACTCATATACTATGTACTATACTGTGCGTTTCTTATATTCTTAGTTTTTCAGTGCAACTCACTCATATACTATGTACTACACTGTGCGTTTCTTATATTCTAAGTTTTTCAGTGCAACTCACTCATATACTATGTACTACACTGTGCGTTTCTTATATTCTAAGTTTTTCAGTGCAACTCACTCATATACTATGTACTACAATGTGCGTTTCTTATATTCTAAGTTTTTCAGTGCAACTCACTCATATACTATGAACTACACTGTGCGTTTCTTATATTCTTAGTTTTTCAGTGCAACTCACTCATATACTATGTACTACACTGTGCGTTTCTTATATTCTAAGTTTTTCAGTGCAACTCACTCATATACTATGTACTACACTGTGCGTTTCTTATATTCTAAGTTTTTCAGTGCAACTCACTCATATACTATGTACTACACTGTGCGTTTCTTATATTCTAAGTTTTTCAGTGCAACTCACTCATATACTATGTACTACACTGTGCGTTTCTTATATTCTAAGTTTTTCAGTGCAACTCACTCATATACTATGTACTACAATGTGCGTTTCTTATATTCTTAGTTTTTCAGTGCAACTCACTCATATACTATGTACTACACTGTGCGTTTCTTATATTCTAAGTTTTTCAGTGCAACTCACTCATATACTATGTACTACACTGTGCGTTTCTTATATTCTAAGTTTTTCAGTGCAACTCACTCATATACTATGTACTACACTGTGCGTTTCTTATATTCTAAGTTTTTCAGTGCAACTCACTCATATACTATGTACTACACTGTGCGTTTCTTATATTCTAAGTTTTTCAGTGCAACTCACTCATATACTATGTACTACACTGTGCGTTTCTTATATTCTAAGTTTTTCAGTGCAACTCACTCATATACTATGTACTACACTGTGCGTTTCTTATATTCTAAGTTTTTCAGTGCAACTCACTCATATACTTTGTACTACACTGTGCGTTTCTTATATTCTAAGTTTTTCAGTGCAACTCACTCATATACTATGTACTATACTGTGCGTTTCTTATATTCTTAGTTTTTCAGTGCAACTCACTCATATACTATGTACTACACTGTGCGTTTCTTATATTCTAAGTTTTTCAGTGCAACTCACTCATATACTATGTACTACACTGTGCGTTTCTTATATTCTTAGTTTTTCAGTGCAACTCACTCATATACTATGTACTACACTGTGCGTTTCTTATATTCTAAGTTTTTCAGTGCAACTCACTCATATACTATGTACTACACTGTGCGTTTCTTATATTCTAAGTTTTTCAGTGCAACTCACTCATATACTATGTACTACAATGTGCGTTTCTTATATTCTAAGTTTTTCAGTGCAACTCACTCATATACTATGTACTACACTGTGCGTTTCTTATATTCTTAGTTTTTCAGTGCAACTCACTCATATACTATGTACTACACTGTGCGTTTCTTATATTCTAAGTTTTTCAGTGCAACTCACTCATATACTATGTACTACACTGTGCGTTTCTTATATTCTAAGTTTTTCAGTGCAACTCACTCATATACTATGTACTACACTGTGCGTTTCTTATATTCTAAGTTTTTCAGTGCAACTCACTCATATACTATGTACTACACTGTGCGTTTCTTATATTCTAAGTTTTTCAGTGCAACTCACTCATATACTATGTACTACACTGTGCATTTCGTGTAATGCCGGTTTTTCTGTAAATTCTAAGTTTTTCAGTGCAACTCACTCATATACTATGTACTACACTGTGCGTTTCTTATATTCTAAGTTTTTCAGTGCAACTCACTCATATACTATGTACTATTTCTTATATTCTAAGTTTTTCAGTGCAACTCACTCATATACTATGTACTACAATGTGCGTTTCTTATATTCTAAGTTTTTCAGTGCAACTCACTCATATACTATGTACTACACTGTGCGTTTCTTATATTCTAAGTTTTTCAGTGCAACTCACTCATATACTATGTACTACACTGTGCGTTTCTTATATTCTAAGTTTTTCAGTGCAACTCACTCATATACTATGTACTACACTGTGCGTTTCTTATATTCTAAGTTTTTCAGTGCAACTCACTCATATACTATGTACTACACTGTGCGTTTCTTATATTCTAAGTTTTTCAGTGCAACTCACTCATATACTATGTACTATTTCTTATATTCTAAGTTTTTCAGTGCAACTCACTCATATACTATGTACTACAATGTGCGTTTCTTATATTCTAAGTTTTTCAGTGCAACTCACTCATATACTATGTACTACACTGTGCGTTTCTTATATTCTAAGTTTTTCAGTGCAACTCACTCATATACTATGTACTACACTGTGCGTTTCTTATATTCTAAGTTTTTCAGTGCAACTCACTCATATACTATGTACTACACTGTGCGTTTCTTATATTCTAAGTTTTTCAGTGCAACTCACTCATATACTATGTACTACACTGTGCGTTTCTTATATTCTAAGTTTTTCAGTGCAACTCACTCATATACTATGTACTACACTGTGCGTTTCTTATATTCTAAGTTTTTCAGTGCAACTCACTCATATACTATGTACTATACTGTGCGTTTCTTATATTCTTAGTTTTTCAGTGCAACTCCCTCATATACTATGTACTACACTGTGCGTTTCTTATATTCTAAGTTTTTCAGTGCAACTCACTCATATACTATGTACTATACTGTGCGTTTCTTATATTCTTAGTTTTTCAGTGCAACTCACTCATATACTATGTACTACACTGTGCGTTTCTTATATTCTAAGTTTTTCAGTGCAACTCACTCATATACTATGTACTACACTGTGCGTTTCTTATATTCTAAGTTTTTCAGTGCAACTCACTCATATACTATGTACTACAATGTGCGTTTCTTATATTCTAAGTTTTTCAGTGCAACTCACTCATATACTATGTACTACACTGTGCGTTTCTTATATTCTTAGTTTTTCAGTGCAACTCACTCATATACTATGTACTACACTGTGCGTTTCTTATATTCTAAGTTTTTCAGTGCAACTCACTCATATACTATGTACTACACTGTGCGTTTCTTATATTCTAAGTTTTTCAGTGCAACTCACTCATATACTATGTACTACACTGTGCGTTTCTTATATTCTAAGTTTTTCAGTGCAACTCACTCATATACTATGTACTACACTGTGCGTTTCTTATATTCTAAGTTTTTCAGTGCAACTCACTCATATACTATGTACTACAATGTGCGTTTCTTATATTCTTAGTTTTTCAGTGCAACTCACTCATATACTATGTACTACACTGTGCGTTTCTTATATTCTAAGTTTTTCAGTGCAACTCACTCATATACTATGTACTACACTGTGCGTTTTTTATATTCTAAGTTTTTCAGTGCAACTCACTCATATACTATGTACTACACTGTGCGTTTCTTATATTCTAAGTTTTTCAGTGCAACTCACTCATATACTATGTACTACACTGTGCGTTTCTTATATTCTAAGTTTTTCAGTGCAACTCACTCATATACTATGTACTACACTGTGCGTTTCTTATATTCTAAGTTTTTCAGTGCAACTCACTCATATACTATGTACTATACTGTGCGTTTCTTATATTCTTAGTTTTTCAGTGCAACTCACTCATATACTATGTACTACACTGTGCGTTTCTTATATTCTTAGTTTTTCAGTGCAACTCACTCATATACTATGTACTACACTGTGCGTTTCTTATATTCTAAGTTTTTCAGTGCAACTCACTCATATACTATGTACTACACTGTGCGTTTCTTATATTCTAACTTTTTCAGTGCAACTCACTCATATACTATGTACTACACTGTGCGTTTCTTATACTCTAAGTTTTTCAGTGCAACTCACTCATATACTATGTATTACACTGTGCGTTTCTTATATTCTAAGTTTTTCAGTGCAACTCACTCATATACTATGTACTACACTGTGCATTTCGTGTAATGCCGGTTTTTCAGTAAATTCTAAGTTTTTCAGTGCAACTCACTCATATACTATGTACTACACTATGCGTTTCTTATATTCTATGTTTTTCAGTGCAACTCACTCATATACTATGTACTACACTGTGCGTTTCTTATATTCTAAGTTTTTCAGTGCAACTCACTCATATACTATGTACTACACTGTGCGTTTCTTATATTCTAAGTTTTTCAGTGCAACTCACTCATATACTATGTACTACACTGTGCGTTTCTTATATTCTAAGTTTTTCAGTGCAACTCACTCATATACTATGTACTACACTGTGCGTTTCTTATATTCTAAGTTTTTCAGTGCAACTCACTCATATACTATGTACTACACTGTGCATTTCGTGTAATGCCGGTTTTTCTGTAAATTCTAAGTTTTTCAGTACAACTCACGCATATACTATGTACTACACTGTGCGTTTCTTATATTCTAAGTTTTTCAGTGCAACTCACTCATATACTATGTACTATTTCTTATATTCTAAGTTTTTCAGTGCAACTCACTCATATACTATGTACTACAATGTGCGTTTCTTATATTCTAAGTTTTTCAGTGCAACTCACTCATATACTATGTACTACACTGTGCGTTTCTTATATTCTAAGTTTTTCAGTGCAACTCACTCATATACTATGTACTACACTGTGCGTTTCTTATATTCTAAGTTTTTCAGTGCAACTCACTCATATACTATGTACTACACTGTGCGTTTCTTATATTCTAAGTTTTTCAGTGCAACTCACTCATATACTATGTACTACACTGTGCGTTTCTTATATTCTAAGTTTTTCAGTGCAACTCACTCATATACTATGTACTACACTGTGCGTTTCTTATATTCTAAGTTTTTCAGTGCAACTCACTCATATACTATGTACTACACTGTGCGTTTCTTATATTCTAAGTTTTTCAGTGCAACTCACTCATATACTATGTACTACACTGTGCGTTTCTTATATTCTAAGTCTTTCAGTGCAACTCACTCATATACTATGTACTACACTGTGCGTTTCTTATATTCTTAGTTTTTCAGTGCAACTCACTCATATACTATGTACTACACTGTGCGTTTCTTATATTCTAAGTTTTTCAGTGCAACTCACTCATATACTATGTACTACACTGTGCGTTTCTTATATTCTAAGTTTTTCAGTGCAACTCACTCATATACTATGTACTACACTGTGCGTTTCTTATATTCTAAGTTTTTCAGTGCAACTCACTCATATACTATGTACTACACTGTGCGTTTCTTATATTCTAAGTTTTTCAGTGCAACTCACTCATATACTATGTACTATACTGTGCGTTTCTTATATTCTTAGTTTTTCAGTGCAACTCACTCATATACTATGTACTACACTGTGCGTTTCTTATATTCTAAGTTTTTCAGTGCAACTCACTCATATACTATGTACTACACTGTGCGTTTCTTATATTCTAAGTTTTTCAGTGCAACTCACTCATATACTATGTACTACACTGTGCGTTTCTTATATTCTAAGTTTTTCAGTGCAACTCACTCATATACTATGTACTACACTGTGCGTTTCTTATATTCTAAGTTTTTCAGTGCAACTCGCTCATATACTATGTACTACACTGTGCGTTTCTTATATTCTAAGTTTTTCAGTGCAACTCGCTCATATACTATGTACTACACTGTGCGTTTCTTATATTCTAAGTTTTTCAGTGCAACTCACTCATATACTATGTACTACACTGTGCGTTTCTTATATTCTAAGTTTTTCAGTGCAACTCACTCATATACTATGTACTATACTGTGCGTTTCTTATATTCTTAGTTTTTCAGTGCAACTCACTCATATACTATGTACTACACTGTGCGTTTCTTATATTCTAAGTTTTTCAGTGCAACTCACTCATATACTATGTACTACACTGTGCGTTTCTTATATTCTAAGTTTTTCAGTGCAACTCACTCATATACTATGTACTACACTGTGCGTTTCTTATATTCTAAGTTTTTCAGTGCAACTCACTCATATACTATGTACTACACTGTGCGTTTCTTATATTCTAAGTTTTTCAGTGCAACTCACTCATATACTATGTACTACACTGTGCGTTTCTTATATTCTAAGTTTTTCAGTGCAACTCACTCATATACTATGTACTACACTGTGCGTTTCTTATATTCTAAGTTTTTCAGTGCAACTCACTCATATACTATGTACTATACTGTGCGTTTCTTATATTCTTAGTTTTTCAGTGCAACTCACTCATATACTATGTACTACACTGTGCGTTTCTTATATTCTAAGTTTTTCAGTGCAACTCACTCATATACTATGTACTACACTGTGCGTTTCTTATATTCTAAGTTTTTCAGTGCAACTCACTCATATACTATGTACTACAATGTGCGTTTCTTATATTCTAAGTTTTTCAGTGCAACTCACTCATATACTATGTACTACACTGTGCGTTTCTTATATTCTTAGTTTTTCAGTGCAACTCACTCATATACTATGTACTACACTGTGCGTTTCTTATATTCTAAGTTTTTCAGTGCAACTCACTCATATACTATGTACTACACTGTGCGTTTCTTATATTCTAAGTTTTTCAGTGCAACTCACTCATATACTATGTACTACACTGTGCGTTTCTTATATTCTAATTTTTTCAGTGCAACTCACTCATATACTATGTACTACACTGTGCGTTTCTTATATTCTAAGTTTTTCAGTGCAACTCACTCATATACTATGTACTACACTGTGCGTTTCTTATATTCTTAGTTTTTCAGTGCAACTCACTCATATACTATGTACTACACTGTGCGTTTCTTATATTCTAAGTTTTTCAGTGCAACTCACTCATATACTATGTACTACACTGTGCGTTTCTTATATTCTAAGTTTTTCAGTGCAACTCACTCATATACTATGTACTACACTGTGCGTTTCTTATATTCTAAGTTTTTCAGTGCAACTCACTCATATACTATGTACTACACTGTGCGTTTCTTATATTCTAAGTTTTTCAGTGCAACTCACTCATATACTATGTACTACACTGTGCGTTTCTTATATTCTAAGTTTTTCAGTGCAACTCACTCATATACTATGTACTACACTGTGCGTTTCTTATATTCTAAGTTTTTCAGTGCAACTCACTCATATACTATGTACTACACTGTGCGTTTCTTATATTCTAAGTTTTTCAGTGCAACTCACTCATATACTATGTACTACACTGTGCGTTTCTTATATTCTAAGTCTTTCAGTGCAACTCACTCATATACTATGTACTACACTGTGCGTTTCTTATATTCTTAGTCTTTCAGTGCAACTCACTCATATACTATGTACTACACTGTGCGTTTCTTATATTCTAAGTTTTTCAGTGCAACTCACTCATATACTATGTACTACACTGTGCGTTTCTTATATTCTAAGTTTTTCAGTGCAACTCACTCATATACTATGTACTACACTGTGCGTTTCTTATATTCTAAGTTTTTCAGTGCAACTCACTCATATACTATGTACTACACTGTGCGTTTCTTATACTCTAAGTTTTTCAGTGCAACTCACTCATATACTATGTATTACACTGTGCGTTTCTTATATTCTAAGTTTTTCAGTGCAACTCACTCATATACTATGTACTACACTGTGCATTTCGTGTAATGCCGGTTTTTCAGTAAATTCTAAATTTTTCAGTGCAACTCACTCATATACTATGTACTACACTATGCGTTTCTTATATTCTAAGTTTTTCAGTGCAACTCACTCATATACTATGTACTACACTGTGCGTTTCTTATATTCTAAGTTTTTCAGTGCAACTCACTCATATACTATGTACTACACTGTGCGTTTCTTATATTCTAAGTTTTTCAGTGCAACTCACTCATATACTATGTACTACACTGTGCGTTTCTTATATTCTAAGTTTTTCAGTGCAACTCACTCATATACTATGTACTATACTGTGCGTTTCTTATATTCTTAGTTTTTCAGTGCAACTCACTCAAATACTATGTACTACACTGTGCGTTTCTTATATTCTAAGTTTTTCAGTGCAACTAACTCATATACTATGTACTACACTGTGCGTTTCTTATATTCTAAGTTTTTCAGTGCAACTCACTCATATACTATGTACTACACTGTGCGTTTCTTATATTCTAAGTTTTTCAGTGCAACTCACTCATATACTATGTACTACACTGTGCGTTTCTTATATTCTAAGTTTTTCAGTGCAACTCACTCATATACTATGTACTACACTGTGCGTTTCTTATATTCTAAGTTTTTCAGTGCAACTCACTCATATACTATGTACTACACTGTGCGTTTCTTATATTCTAAGTTTTTCAGTGCAACTCACTCATATACTATGTACTACACTGTGCGTTTCTTATATTCTAAGTCTTTCAGTGCAACTCACTCATATACTATGTACTACACTGTGCGTTTCTTATATTCTTAGTTTTTCAGTGCAACTCACTCATATACTATGTACTACACTGTGCGTTTCTTATATTCTAAGTTTTTCAGTGCAACTCACTCATATACTATGTACTACACTGTGCGTTTCTTATATTCTAAGTTTTTCAGTGCAACTCACTCATATACTATGTACTACACTGTGCGTTTCTTATATTCTAAGTTTTTCAGTGCAACTCACTCATATACTATGTACTACACTGTGCGTTTCTTATATTCTAAGTTTTTCAGTGCAACTCACTCATATACTATGTACTACACTGTGCGTTTCTTATATTCTAAGTTTTTCAGTGCAACTCACTCATATACTATGTACTACACTGTGCGTTTCTTATATTCTAAGTTTTTCAGTGCAACTCACTCATATACTATGTACTATACTGTGCGTTTCTTATATTCTTAGTTTTTCAGTGCAACTCACTCATATACTATGTACTACACTGTGCGTTTCTTATATTCTAAGTTTTTCAGTGCAACTCACTCATATACTATGTACTACACTGTGCGTTTCTTATATTCTAAGTTTTTCAGTGCAACTCACTCATATACTATGTACTACACTGTGCGTTTCTTATATTCTAAGTTTTTCAGTGCAACTCACTCATATACTATGTACTACACTGTGCGTTTCTTATATTCTAAGTTTTTCAGTGCAACTCACTCATATACTATGTACTATACTGTGCGTTTCTTATATTCTTAGTTTTTCAGTGCAACTCACTCATATACTATGTACTACACTGTGCGTTTCTTATATTCTAAGTTTTTCAGTGCAACTCACTCATATACTATGTACTACACTGTGCGTTTCTTATATTCTAAGTTTTTCAGTGCAACTCACTCATATACTATGTACTACACTGTGCGTTTCTTATATTCTAAGTTTTTCAGTGCAACTCACTCATATACTATGTACTACACTGTGCATTTCGTGTAATGCTGGTTTTTCTGTAAATTCTAAGTTTTTCAGTGCAACTCACTCATATACTATGTACTACACTGTGCGTTTCTTATATTCTAAGTTTTTAAGTGCAACTCACTCATATACTATGTACTATTTCTTATATTCTAAGTTTTTCAGTGCAACTCACTCATATACTATGTACTACAATGTGCGTTTCTTATATTCTAAGTTTTTCAGTGCAACTCACTCATATACTATGTACTACACTGTGCGTTTCTTATATTCTAAGTTTTTCAGTGCAACTCACTCATATACTATGTACTACACTGTGCGTTTCTTATATTCTAAGTTTTTCAGTGCAACTCACTCATATACTATGTACTACACTGTGCGTTTCTTATATTCTAAGTTTTTCAGTGCAACTCACTCATATACTATGTACTACAATGTGCGTTTCTTATATTCTAAGTTTTTCAGTGCAACTCACTCATATACTATGTACTACACTGTGCGTTTCTTATATTCTAAGTTTTTCAGTGCAACTCACTCATATACTATGTACTACACTGTGCGTTTCTTATATTCTAAGTTTTTCAGTGCAACTCACTCATATACTATGTACTACACTGTGCGTTTCTTATATTCTAAGTTTTTCAGTGCAACTCACTCATATACTATGTACTACACTGTGCGTTTCTTATATTCTAAGTTTTTCAGTGCAACTCACTCATATACTATGTACTACACTGTGCGTTTCTTATATTCTAAGTTTTTCAGTGCAACTCACTCATATACTATGTACTACACTGTGCGTTTCTTATATTCTAAGTTTTTCAGTGCAACTCACTCATATACTATGTACTATACTGTGCGTTTCTTATATTCTTAGTTTTTCAGTGCAACTCACTCATATACTATGTACTACACTGTGCGTTTCTTATATTCTAAGTTTTTCAGTGCAACTCACTCATATACTATGTACTACACTGTGCGTTTCTTATATTCTAAGTTTTTCAGTGCAACTCACTCATATACTATGTACTACACTGTGCGTTTCTTATATTCTAAGTTTTTCAGTGCAACTCACTCATATACTATGTACTACACTGTGCGTTTCTTATATTCTAAGTTTTTCAGTGCAACTCACTCATATACTATGTACTACACTGTGCGTTTCTTATATTCTAAGTTTTTCAGTGCAACTCACTCATATACTATGTACTATACTGTGCGTTTCTTATATTCTTAGTTTTTCAGTGCAACTCACTCATATACTATGTACTACACTGTGCGTTTCTTATATTCTAAGTTTTTCAGTGCAACTCACTCATATACTATGTACTACACTGTGCGTTTCTTATATTCTAAGTTTTTCAGTGCAACTCACTCATATACTATGTACTACACTGTGCATTTCGTGTAATGCTGGTTTTTCTGTAAATTCTAAGTTTTTCAGTGCAACTCACTCATATACTATGTACTACACTGTGCGTTTCTTATATTCTAAGTTTTTAAGTGCAACTCACTCATATACTATGTACTATTTCTTATATTCTAAGTTTTTCAGTGCAACTCACTCATATACTATGTACTACAATGTGCGTTTCTTATATTCTAAGTTTTTCAGTGCAACTCACTCATATACTATGTACTACACTGTGCGTTTCTTATATTCTAAGTTTTTCAGTGCAACTCACTCATATACTATGTACTACACTGTGCGTTTCTTATATTCTAAGTTTTTCAGTGCAACTCACTCATATACTATGTACTACACTGTGCGTTTCTTATATTCTAAGTTTTTCAGTGCAACTCACTCATATACTATGTACTACAATGTGCGTTTCTTATATTCTAAGTTTTTCAGTGCAACTCACTCATATACTATGTACTACACTGTGCGTTTCTTATATTCTAAGTTTTTCAGTGCAACTCACTCATATACTATGTACTACACTGTGCGTTTCTTATATTCTAAGTTTTTCAGTGCAACTCACTCATATACTATGTACTATACTGTGCGTTTCTTATATTCTTAGTTTTTCAGTGCAACTCACTCAAATACTATGTACTACACTGTGCGTTTCTTATATTCTAAGTTTTTCAGTGCAACTAACTCATATACTATGTACTACACTGTGCGTTTCTTATATTCTAAGTTTTTCAGTGCAACTCACTCATATACTATGTACTACAATGTGCGTTTCTTATATTCTAAGTTTTTCAGTGCAACTCACTCATATACTATGTACTACACTGTGCGTTTCTTATATTCTAAGTTTTTCAGTGCAACTCACTCATATACTATGTACTACACTGTGCGTTTCTTATATTCTTAGTTTTTCAGTGCAACTCACTCATATACTATGTACTACACTGTGCGTTTCTTATATTCTAAGTTTTTCAGTGCAACTCACTCATATACTATGTACTACACTGTGCGTTTCTTATATTCTAAGTTTTTCAGTGCAACTCACTCATATACTATGTACTACACTGTGCGTTTCTTATATTCTAAGTTTTTCAGTGCAACTCACTCATATACTATGTACTACACTGTGCGTTTCTTATATTCTAAGTTTTTCAGTGCAACTTACTCATATACTATGTACTACACTGTGCATTTCGTGTAATGCTGGTTTTTCTGTAAATTCTAAGTTTTTCAGTGCAACTCACTCATATACTATGTACTATACTGTGCGTTTCTTATATTCTAAGTTTTTCAGTGCAACTCACTCATATACTATGTACTACACTGTGCGTTTCTTATATTCTAAGTTTTTCAGTGCAACTCACTCATATACTATGTACTACACTGTGCGTTTCTTATATTCTAAGTTTTTCAGTGCAACTCACTCATATACTATGTACTACACTGTGCGTTTCTTATATTCTAAGTTTTTCAGTGCAACTCACTCATATACTATGTACTACACTGTGCGTTTCTTATATTCTAAGTTTTTCAGTGCAACTCACTCATATACTATGTACTACACTGTGCGTTTCTTATATTCTAAGTTTTTCAGTGCAACTCACTCATATACTATGTACTATACTGTGCGTTTCTTATATTCTTAGTTTTTCAGTGCAACTCACTCATATACTATGTACTACACTGTGCGTTTCTTATATTCTAAGTTTTTCAGTGCAACTCACTCATATACTATGTACTACACTGTGCGTTTCTTATATTCTAAGTTTTTCAGTGCAACTCACTCATATACTATGTACTACAATGTGCGTTTCTTATATTCTAAGTTTTTCAGTGCAACTCACTCATATACTATGTACTACACTGTGCGTTTCTTATATTCTTAGTTTTTCAGTGCAACTCACTCATATACTATGTACTACACTGTTCGTTTCTTATATTCTAAGTTTTTCAGTGCAACTCACTCATATACTATGTACTACACTGTGCGTTTCTTATATTCTAAGTTTTTCAGTGCAACTCACTCATATACTATGTACTACACTGTGCGTTTCTTATATTCTAAGTTTTTCAGTGCAACTCACTCATATACTATGTACTACACTGTGCGTTTCCTATATTCTAAGTTTTTCAGTGCAACTCACTCATATACTATGTACTACACTGTGCGTTTCTTATATTCTTAGTTTTTCAGTGCAACTCATTCATATACTATGTACTACACTGTGCATTTCTTATATTCTAAGTTTTTCAGTGCAACTCACTCATATACTATGTACTACACTGTGCGTTTCTTATATTCTAAGTTTTTCAGTGCAACTCACTCATATACTATGTACTACACTGTGCGTTTCTTATATTCTAAGTTTTTCAGTGCAACTCACTCATATACTATGTACTACACTGTGCGTTTCTTATACTCTAAGTTTTTCAGTGCAACTCACTCATATACTATGTATTACACTGTGCGTTTCTTATATTCTAAGTTTTTCAGTGCAACTCACTCATATACTATGTACTACACTGTGCATTTCGTGTAATGCCGGTTTTTCTGTAAATTCTAAGTTTTTCAGTGCAACTCACTCATATACTATGTACTACACTGTGCGTTTCTTATATTCTAAGTTTTTCAGTGCAACTCACTCATATACTATGTACTACACTGTGCGTTTCTTATATTCTAAGTTTTTCAGTGCAACTCACTCATATAGTATGTACTACACTGTGCGTTTCTTATATTCTTAGTTTTTCAGTGCAACTCATTCATATACTATGTACTACACTGTGCGTTTCTTATATTCTAAGTTTTTCAGTGCAACTCACTCATATACTATGTACTACACTGTGCTTTTCTTATATTCTAAGTTTTTCAGTGCAACTCACTCATATACTATGTACTACACTGTGCGTTTCTTATATTCTAAGTTTTTCAGTGCAACTCACTCATATACTATGTACTACACTGTGCGTTTCTTATATTCTAAGTTTTTCAGTGCAACTCACTCATATACTATGTACTACACTGTGCGTTTCTTATATTCTAAGTTTTTCAGTGCAACTCACTCATATACTATGTACTACACTGTGCGTTTCTTATACTCTAAGTTTTTCAGTGCAACTCACTCATATACTATGTATTACGCTGTGCGTTTCTTATATTCTAAGTTTTTCAGTGCAACTCACTCATATACTATGTACTACACTGTGCATTTCGTGTAATGCCGGTTTTTCTGTAAATTCTAAGTTTTTCAGTGCAACTCACTCATATACTATGTACTACACTGTGCGTTTCTTATATTCTAAGTTTTTCAGTGCAACTCACTCATATACTATGTACTACACTGTGCGTTTCTTATATTCTAAGTTTTTCAGTGCAACTCACTCATATAGTATGTACTACACTGTGCGTTTCTTATATTCTTAGTTTTTCAGTGCAACTCATTCATATACTATGTACTACACTGTGCGTTTCTTATATTCTAAGTTTTTCAGTGCAACTCACTCATATACTATGTACTACACTGTGCGTTTCTTATATTCTAAGTTTTTCAGTGCAACTCACTCATATACTATGTACTACACTGTGCGTTTCTTATATTCTAAGTTTTTCAGTGCAACTCACTCATATACTATGTACTACAATGTGCGTTTCTTATATTCTAAGTTTTTCAGTGCAACTCACTCATATACTATGTACTACACTGTGCGTTTCTTATATTCTTAGTTTTTCAGTGCAACTCACTCATATACTATGTACTACACTGTTCGTTTCTTATATTCTAAGTTTTTCAGTGCAACTCACTCATATACTATGTACTACACTGTGCGTTTCTTATATTCTAAGTTTTTCAGTGCAACTCACTCATATACTATGTACTACACTGTGCGTTTCTTATATTCTAAGTTTTTCAGTGCAACTCACTCATATACTATGTACTACACTGTGCGTTTCCTATATTCTAAGTTTTTCAGTGCAACTCACTCATATACTATGTACTACACTGTGCGTTTCTTATATTCTTAGTTTTTCAGTGCAACTCATTCATATACTATGTACTACACTGTGCATTTCTTATATTCTAAGTTTTTCAGTGCAACTCACTCATATACTATGTACTACACTGTGCGTTTCTTATATTCTAAGTTTTTCAGTGCAACTCACTCATATACTATGTACTACACTGTGCGTTTCTTATATTCTAAGTTTTTCAGTGCAACTCACTCATATACTATGTACTACACTGTGCGTTTCTTATACTCTAAGTTTTTCAGTGCAACTCACTCATATACTATGTATTACACTGTGCGTTTCTTATATTCTAAGTTTTTCAGTGCAACTCACTCATATACTATGTACTACACTGTGCATTTCGTGTAATGCCGGTTTTTCTGTAAATTCTAAGTTTTTCAGTGCAACTCACTCATATACTATGTACTACACTGTGCGTTTCTTATATTCTAAGTTTTTCAGTGCAACTCACTCATATACTATGTACTACACTGTGCGTTTCTTATATTCTAAGTTTTTCAGTGCAACTCACTCATATAGTATGTACTACACTGTGCGTTTCTTATATTCTTAGTTTTTCAGTGCAACTCATTCATATACTATGTACTACACTGTGCGTTTCTTATATTCTAAGTTTTTCAGTGCAACTCACTCATATACTATGTACTACACTGTGCGTTTCTTATATTCTAAGTTTTTCAGTGCAACTCACTCATATACTATGTACTACACTGTGCGTTTCTTATATTCTAAGTTTTTCAGTGCAACTCACTCATATACTATGTACTACACTGTGCGTTTCTTATACTCTAAGTTTTTCAGTGCAACTCACTCATATACTATGTATTACACTGTGCGTTTCTTATATTCTAAGTTTTTCAGTGCAACTCACTCATATACTATGTACTACACTGTGCGTTTCTTATATTCTAAGTTTTTCAGTGCAACTCACTCATATACTATGTACTACACTGTACGTTTCTTATATTCTAAGTTTTTCAGTGCAACTCACTCATATACTATGTACTACACTGTGCGTTTCTTATATTCTTAGTTTTTCAGTGCAACTCACTCATATACTATGTACTACACTGTGCGTTTCTTATATTCTAAGTTTTTCAGTGCAACTCACTCATATACTATGTACTACACTGTGCGTTTCTTATATTCTAAGTTTTTCAGTGCAACTCACTCATATACTATGTACTACACTGTGCGTTTCTTATATTCTAAGTTTTTCAGTGCAACTCACTCATATACTATGTACTACACTGTGCGTTTCTTATATTCTAAGTTTTTCAGTGCAACTCACTCATATACTATGTACTACACTGTGCATTTCGTGTAATGCTGGTTTTTCTGTAAATTCTAAGTTTTTCAGTGCAACTCACTCATATACTATGTACTACACTGTGCGTTTCTTATATTCTAAGTTTTTCAGTGCAACTCACTCATATACTATGTACTATTTCTTATATTCTAAGTTTTTCAGTGCAACTCACTCATATACTATGTACTACAATGTGCGTTTCTTATATTCTAAGTTTTTCAGTGCAACTCACTCATATACTATGTACTACACTGTGCGTTTCTTATATTCTAAGTTTTTCAGTGCAACTCACTCATATACTATGTACTACACTGTGCGTTTCTTATATTCTAAGTTTTTCAGTGCAACTCACTCATATACTATGTACTACACTGTGCGTTTCTTATATTCTAAGTTTTTCAGTGCAACTCACTCATATACTATGTACTACACTGTGCATTTCGTGTAATGCTGGTTTTTCTGTAAATTCTAAGTTTTTCAGTGCAACTCACTCATATACTATGTACTACACTGTGCGTTTCTTATATTCTAAGTTTTTCAGTGCAACTCACTCATATACTATGTACTATTTCTTATATTCTAAGTTTTTCAGTGCAACTCACTCATATACTATGTACTACAATGTGCGTTTCTTATATTCTAAGTTTTTCAGTGCAACTCACTCATATACTATGTACTACACTGTGCGTTTCTTATATTCTAAGTTTTTCAGTGCAACTCACTCATATACTATGTACTACACTGTGCGTTTCTTATATTCTAAGTTTTTCAGTGCAACTCACTCATATACTATGTACTACACTGTGCGTTTCTTATATTCTAAGTTTTTCAGTGCAACTCACTCATATACTATGTACTACACTGTGCGTTTCTTATATTCTAAGTTTTTCAGTGCAACTCACTCATATACTATGTACTACACTGTGCGTTTCTTATATTCTAAGTTTTTCAGTGCAACTCACTCATATACTATGTACTATACTGTGCGTTTCTTATATTCTTAGTTTTTCAGTGCAACTCACTCATATACTATGTACTACACTGTGCGTTTCTTATATTCTAAGTTTTTCAGTGCAACTCACTCATATACTATGTACTACACTGTGCGTTTCTTATATTCTAAGTTTTTCAGTGCAACTCACTCATATACTATGTACTACAATGTGCGTTTCTTATATTCTAAGTTTTTCAGTGCAACTCACTCATATACTATGTACTACACTGTGCGTTTCTTATATTCTTAGTTTTTCAGTGCAACTCACTCATATACTATGTACTACACTGTTCGTTTCTTATATTCGAAGTTTTTCAGTGCAACTCACTCATATACTATGTACTACACTGGGCGTTTCTTATATTCTAAGTTTTTCAGTGCAACTCACTCATATACTATGTACTACACTGTGCGTTTCTTATATTCTAAGTTTTTCAGTGCAACTCACTCATATACTATGTACTACACTGTGCGTTTCTTATACTCTAAGTTTTTCAGTGCAACTCACTCATATACTATGTATTACACTGTGCGTTTCTTATATTCTAAGTTTTTCAGTGCAACTCACTCATATACTATGTACTACACTGTGCATTTCGTGTAATGCCGGTTTTTCTGTAAATTCTAAGTTTTTCAGTGCAACTCACTCATATACTATGTACTACACTGTGCGTTTCTTATATTCTAAGTTTTTCAGTGCAACTCACTCATATACTATGTACTACACTGTGCGTTTCTTATATTCTAAGTTTTTCAGTGCAACTCACTCATATACTATGTACTACACTGTGCGTTTCTTATATTCTTAGTTTTTCAGTGCAACTCATTCATATACTATGTACTACACTGTGCGTTTCTTATATTCTAAGTTTTTCAGTGCAACTCACTCATATACTATGTACTACACTGTGCGTTTCTTATATTCTAAGTTTTTCAGTGCAACTCACTCATATACTATGTACTACACTGTGCGTTTCTTATATTCTAAGTTTTTCAGTGCAACTCACTCATATACTATGTACTACACTGTGCGTTTCTTATACTCTAAGTTTTTCAGTGCAACTCACTCATATACTATGTATTACACTGTGCGTTTCTTATATTCTAAGTTTTTCAGTGCAACTCACTCATATACTATGTACTACACTGTGCGTTTCTTATATTCTAAGTTTTTCAGTGCAACTCACTCATATACTATGTACTACACTGTACGTTTCTTATATTCTAAGTTTTTCAGTGCAACTCACTCATATACTATGTACTACACTGTGCGTTTCTTATATTCTTAGTTTTTCAGTGCAACTCACTCATATACTATGTACTACACTGTGCGTTTCTTATATTCTAAGTTTTTCAGTGCAACTCACTCATATACTATGTACTACACTGTGCGTTTCTTATATTCTAAGTTTTTCAGTGCAACTCACTCATATACTATGTACTACACTGTGCGTTTCTTATATTCTAAGTTTTTCAGTGCAACTCACTCATATACTATGTACTACACTGTGCATTTCGTGTAATGCTGGTTTTTCTGTAAATTCTAAGTTTTTCAGTGCAACTCACTCATATACTATGTACTACACTGTGCGTTTCTTATATTCTAAGTTTTTCAGTGCAACTCACTCATATACTATGTACTATTTCTTATATTCTAAGTTTTTCAGTGCAACTCACTCATATACTATGTACTACAATGTGCGTTTCTTATATTCTAAGTTTTTCAGTGCAACTCACTCATATACTATGTACTACACTGTGCGTTTCTTATATTCTAAGTTTTTCAGTGCAACTCACTCATATACTATGTACTACACTGTGCGTTTCTTATATTCTAAGTTTTTCAGTGCAACTCACTCATATACTATGTACTACACTGTGCGTTTCTTATATTCTAAGTTTTTCAGTGCAACTCACTCATATACTATGTACTACACTGTGCGTTTCTTATATTCTTAGTTTTTCAGTGCAACTCACTCATATACTATGTACTACACTGTGCGTTTCTTATATTCTAAGTTTTTCAGTGCAACTCACTCATATACTATGTACTACACTGTGCGTTTCTTATATTCTAAGTTTTTCAGTGCAACTCACTCATATACTATGTACTACACTGTGCGTTTCTTATATTCTAAGTTTTTCAGTGCAACTCACTCATATACTATGTACTACACTGTGCGTTTCTTTTATTCTAAGTTTTTCAGTGCAACTCACTCATATACTATGTACTACACTGTGCGTTTCTTATATTCTTAGTTTTTCAGTGCAACTCATTCATATACTATGTACTACACTGTGCGTTTCTTATATTCTAAGTTTTTCAGTGCAACTCACTCATATACTATGTACTACACTGTGCTTTTCTTATATTCTAAGTTTTTCAGTGCAACTCACTCATATACTATGTACTACACTGTGCGTTTCTTATATTCTAAGTTTTTCAGTGCAACTCACTCATATACTATGTACTACACTGTGCGTTTCTTATACTCTAAGTTTTTCAGTGCAACTCACTCATTTACTATGTATTACACTGTGAGTTTCTTATATTCTAAGTTTTTCAGTGCAACTCACTCATATACTATGTACTACACTGTGCGTTTCTTATATTCTAAGTTTTTCAGTGCAACTCACTCATATACTATGTACTACAAAGTGCGTTTCTTATATTCTAAGTTTTTCAGTGCAACTCACTCATATACTATGTACTACACTGTGCGTTTCTTATACTCTAAGTTTTTCAGTGCAACTCACTCATATACTATGTATTACACTGTGCGTTTCTTATATTCTAAGTTTTTCAGTGCAACTCACTCATATACTATGTACTACACTGTGCGTTTCTTATATTCTAAGTTTTTCAGTGCAACTCACTCATATACTATGTACTACACTGTACGTTTCTTATATTCTAAGTTTTTCAGTGCAACTCACTCATATACTATGTACTACACTGTGCGTTTCTTATATTCTTAGTTTTTCAGTGCAACTCACTCATATACTATGTACTACACTGTGCGTTTCTTATATTCTAAGTTTTTCAGTGCAACTCACTCATATACTATGTACTACACTGTGCGTTTCTTATATTCTAAGTTTTTCAGTGCAACTCACTCATATACTATGTACTACACTGTGCGTTTCTTATATTCTAAGTTTTTCAGTGCAACTCACTCATATACTATGTACTACACTGTGCATTTCGTGTAATGCTGGTTTTTCTGTAAATTCTAAGTTTTTCAGTGCAACTCACTCATATACTATGTACTACACTGTGCGTTTCTTATATTCTAAGTTTTTCAGTGCAACTCACTCATATACTATGTACTATTTCTTATATTCTAAGTTTTTCAGTGCAACTCACTCATATACTATGTACTACAATGTACGTTTCTTATATTCTAAGTTTTTCAGTGCAACTCACTCATATACTATGTACTACACTGTGCGTTTCTTATATTCTAAGTTTTTCAGTGCAACTCACTCATATACTATGTACTACACTGTGCGTTTCTTATATTCTAAGTTTTTCAGTGCAACTCACTCATATACTATGTACTACACTGTGCGTTTCTTATATTCTAAGTTTTTCAGTGCAACTCACTCATATACTATGTACTACACTGTGCGTTTCTTATATTCTTAGTTTTTCAGTGCAACTCACTCATATACTATGTACTACACTGTGCGTTTCTTATATTCTAAGTTTTTCAGTGCAACTCACTCATATACTATGTACTACACTGTGCGTTTCTTATATTCTAAGTTTTTCAGTGCAACTCACTCATATACTATGTACTACACTGTGCGTTTCTTATATTCTAAGTTTTTCAGTGCAACTCACTCATATACTATGTACTACACTGTGCGTTTCTTTTATTCTAAGTTTTTCAGTGCAACTCACTCATATACTATGTACTACACTGTGCGTTTCTTATATTCTTAGTTTTTCAGTGCAACTCATTCATATACTATGTACTACACTGTGCGTTTCTTATATTCTAAGTTTTTCAGTGCAACTCACTCATATACTATGTACTACACTGTGCTTTTCTTATATTCTAAGTTTTTCAGTGCAACTCACTCATATACTATGTACTACACTGTGCGTTTCTTATATTCTAAGTTTTTCAGTGCAACTCACTCATATACTATGTACTACACTGTGCGTTTCTTATACTCTAAGTTTTTCAGTGCAACTCACTCATTTACTATGTATTACACTGTGAGTTTCTTATATTCTAAGTTTTTCAGTGCAACTCACTCATATACTATGTACTACACTGTGCGTTTCTTATATTCTAAGTTTTTCAGTGCAACTCACTCATATACTATGTACTACAATGTGCGTTTCTTATATTCTAAGTTTTTCAGTGCAACTCACTCATATACTATGTACTACACTGTGCGTTTCTTATATTCTTAGTTTTTCAGTGCAACTCACTCATATACTATGTACTACACTGTTCGTTTCTTATATTCTAAGTTTTTCAGTGCAACTCACTCATATACTATGTACTACACTGGGCGTTTCTTATATTCTAAGTTTTTCAGTGCAACTCACTCATATACTATGTACTACACTGTGCGTTTCTTATATTCTAAGTTTTTCAGTGCAACTCACTCATATACTATGTACTACACTGTGCGTTTCTTATACTCTAAGTTTTTCAGTGCAACTCACTCATATACTATGTATTACACTGTGCGTTTCTTATATTCTAAGTTTTTCAGTGCAACTCACTCATATACTATGTACTACACTGTGCATTTCGTGTAATGCCGGTTTTTCTGTAAATTCTAAGTTTTTCAGTGCAACTCACTCATATACTATGTACTACACTGTGCGTTTCTTATATTCTAAGTTTTTCAGTGCAACTCACTCATATACTATGTACTACACTGTGCGTTTCTTATATTCTAAGTTTTTCAGTGCAACTCACTCATATACTATGTACTACACTGTGCGTTTCTTATATTCTTAGTTTTTCAGTGCAACTCATTCATATACTATGTACTACACTGTGCGTTTCTTATATTCTAAGTTTTTCAGTGCAACTCACTCATATACTATGTACTACACTGTGCGTTTCTTATATTCTAAGTTTTTCAGTGCAACTCACTCATATACTATGTACTACACTGTGCGTTTCTTATATTCTAAGTTTTTCAGTGCAACTCACTCATATACTATGTACTACACTGTGCGTTTCTTATACTCTAAGTTTTTCAGTGCAACTCACTCATATACTATGTATTACACTGTGCGTTTCTTATATTCTAAGTTTTTCAGTGCAACTCACTCATATACTATGTACTACACTGTGCGTTTCTTATATTCTAAGTTTTTCAGTGCAACTCACTCATATACTATGTACTACACTGTACGTTTCTTATATTCTAAGTTTTTCAGTGCAACTCACTCATATACTATGTACTACACTGTGCGTTTCTTATATTCTTAGTTTTTCAGTGCAACTCACTCATATACTATGTACTACACTGTGCGTTTCTTATATTCTAAGTTTTTCAGTGCAACTCACTCATATACTATGTACTACACTGTGCGTTTCTTATATTCTAAGTTTTTCAGTGCAACTCACTCATATACTATGTACTACACTGTGCGTTTCTTATATTCTAAGTTTTTCAGTGCAACTCACTCATATACTATGTACTACACTGTGCGTTTCTTATATTCTAAGTTTTTCAGTGCAACTCACTCATATACTATGTACTATTTCTTATATTCTAAGTTTTTCAGTGCAACTCACTCATATACTATGTACTACAATGTGCGTTTCTTATATTCTAAGTTTTTCAGTGCAACTCACTCATATACTATGTACTACACTGTGCGTTTCTTATATTCTAAGTTTTTCAGTGCAACTCACTCATATACTATGTACTACACTGTGCGTTTCTTATATTCTAAGTTTTTCAGTGCAACTCACTCATATACTATGTACTACACTGTGCGTTTCTTATATTCTAAGTTTTTCAGTGCAACTCACTCATATACTATGTACTACACTGTGCGTTTCTTATACTCTAAGTTTTTCAGTGCAACTCACTCATTTACTATGTATTACACTGTGCGTTTCTTATATTCTAAGTTTTTCAGTGCAACTCACTCATATACTATGTACTACACTGTGCATTTCGTGTAATGCCGGTTTTTCAGTAAATTCTAAGTTTTTCAGTGCAACTCACTCATATACTATGTACTACACTATGCGTTTCTTATATTCTAAGTTTTTCAGTGCAACTCACTCATATACTATGTACTACACTGTGCGTTTCTTATATTCTAAGTTTTTCAGTGCAACTCACTCATATACTATGTACTACACTGTGCGTTTCTTATATTCTAAGTTTTTCAGTGCAACTCACTCATATACTATGTACTACACTGTGCGTTTCTTATATTCTAAGTTTTTCAGTGCAACTCACTCATATACTATGTACTACACTGTGCGTTTCTTATATTCTAAGTTTTTCAGTGCAACTCACTCATATACTATGTACTACACTGTGCGTTTCTTATATTCTAAGTTTTTCAGTGCAACTCACTCATATACTATGTACTACACTGTGCGTTTCTTATATTCTAAGTTTTTCAGTGCAACTCACTCATATACTATGTACTATTTCTTATATTCGAAGTTTTTCAGTGCAACTCACTCATATACTATGTACTACAATGTGCGTTTCTTATATTCTAAGTTTTTCAGTGCAACTCACTCATATACTATGTACTACACTGTGCGTTTCTTATATTCTAAGTTTTCAGTGCAACTCACTCATATACTATGTACTACACTGTGCGTTTCTTATATTCTAAGTTTTTCAGTGCAACTCACTCATATACTATGTACTACAATGTGCGTTTCTTATATTCTAAGTTTTTCAGTGCAACTCACTCATATACTATGTACTACACTGTGCGTTTCTTATATTCTAAGTTTTTCAGTGCAACTCACTCATATACTATGTACTACACTGTGCGTTTCTTATATTCTAAGTTTTTCAGTGCAACTCACTCATATACTATGTACTACACTGTGCGTTTCTTATATTCTAAGTTTTTCAGTGCAACTCACTCATATACTATGTACTACACTGTGCGTTTCTTATATTCTAAGTTTTTCAGTGCAACTCACTCATATACTATGTACTACACTGTGCGTTTCTTATATTCTAAGTTTTTCAGTGCAACTCACTCATATACTATGTACTACACTGTGCGTTTCTTATACTCTAAGTTTTTCAGTGCAACTCACTCATATACTATGTATTACACTGTGCGTTTCTTATATTCTAAGTTTTTCAGTGCAACTCACTCATATACTATGTACTACAATGTGCGTTTCTTATATTCTAAGTTTTTCAGTGCAACTCACTCATATACTATGTACTACACTGTGCGTTTCTTATATTCTAAGTTTTTCAGTGCAACTCACTCATATACTATGTACTACACTGTGCGTTTCTTATATTCTAAGTTTTTCAGTGCAACTCACTCATATACTATGTACTACACTGTGCGTTTCTTATATTCTAAGTTTTTCAGTGCAACTCACTCATATACTATGTACTACACTGTGCGTTTCTTATATTCTAAGTTTTTCAGTGCAACTCACTCATATACTATGTACTACACTGTGCGTTTCTTATATTCTAAGTTTTTCAGTGCAACTCACTCATATACTATGTACTACACTGTGCGTTTCTTATATTCTAAGTTTTTCAGTGCAACTCACTCATATACTATGTACTACACTGTGCGTTTCTTATATTCTTAGTTTTTCAGTGCAACTCATTCATATACTATGTACTACACTGTGCGTTTCTTATATTCTAAGTTTTTCAGTGCAACTCACTCATATACTATGTACTACACTGTGCGTTTCTTATATTCTAAGTTTTTCAGTGCAACTCACTCATATACTATGTACTACACTGTGCGTTTCTTATATTCTAAGTTTTTCAGTGCAACTCACTCATATACTATGTACTACACTGTGCGTTTCTTATACTCTAAGTTTTTCAGTGCAACTCACTCATTTACTATGTATTACACTGTGCGTTTCTTATATTCTAAGTTTTTCAGTGCAACTCACTCATATACTATGTACTACACTGTGCATTTCGTGTAATGCCGGTTTTTCAGTAAATTCTAAGTTTTTCAGTGCAACTCACTCATATACTATGTACTACACTATGCGTTTCTTATATTCTAAGTTTTTCAGTGCAACTCACTCATATACTATGTACTACACTGTGCGTTTCTTATATTCTAAGTTTTTCAGTGCAACTCACTCATATACTATGTACTACACTGTGCGTTTCTTATATTCTAAGTTTTTCAGTGCAACTCACTCATATACTATGTACTACACTGTGCGTTTCTTATATTCTAAGTTTTTCAGTGCAACTCACTCATATACTATGTACTACACTGTGCGTTTCTTATATTCTAAGTTTTTCAGTGCAACTCACTCATATACTATGTACTACACTGTGCATTTCGTGTAATGCTGGTTTTTCTGTAAATTCTAAGTTTTTCAGTGCAACTCACTCATATACTATGTACTACACTGTGCGTTTCTTATATTCTAAGTTTTTCAGTGCAACTCACTCATATACTATGTACTATTTCTTATATTCGAAGTTTTTCAGTGCAACTCACTCATATACTATGTACTACAATGTGCGTTTCTTATATTCTAAGTTTTTCAGTGCAACTCACTCATATACTATGTACTACACTGTGCGTTTCTTATATTCTAAGTTTTCAGTGCAACTCACTCATATACTATGTACTACACTGTGCGTTTCTTATATTCTAAGTTTTTCAGTGCAACTCACTCATATACTATGTACTACACTGTGCGTTTCTTATATTCTAAGTTTTTCAGTGCAACTCACTCATATACTATGTACTACACTGTGCGTTTCTTATATTCTAAGTTTTTCAGTGCAACTCACTCATATACTATGTACTACACTGTGCGTTTCTTATATTCTAAGTTTTTCAGTGCAATTCACTCATATACTATGTACTACACTGTGCGTTTCTTATATTCTAAGTTTTTCAGTGCAACTCACTCATATACTATGTACTACACTGTGCGTTTCTTATATTCTAAGTTTTTCAGTGCAACTCACTCATATACTATGTACTACACTGTGCGTTTCTTATATTCTAAGTTTTTCAGTGCAACTCACTCATATACTATGTACTACACTGTGCGTTTCTTATATTCTAAGTTTTTCAGTGCAACTCACTCATATACTATGTACTACACTGTGCGTTTCTTATACTCTAAGTTTTTCAGTGCAACTCACTCATATACTATGTATTACACTGTGCGTTTCTTATATTCTAAGTTTTTCAGTGCAACTCACTCATATACTATGTACTACAATGTGCGTTTCTTATATTCTAAGTTTTTCAGTGCAACTCACTCATATACTATGTACTACACTGTGCGTTTCTTATATTCTAAGTTTTTCAGTGCAACTCACTCATATACTATGTACTACACTGTGCGTTTCTTATATTCTAAGTTTTTCAGTGCAACTCACTCATATACTATGTACTACACTGTGCGTTTCTTATATTCTAAGTTTTTCAGTGCAACTCACTCATATACTATGTACTACACTGTGCGTTTCTTATATTCTAAGTTTTTCAGTGCAACTCACTCATATACTATGTACTACACTGTGCGTTTCTTATATTCTAAGTTTTTCAGTGCAACTCACTCATATACTATGTACTACACTGTGCGTTTCTTATATTCTAAGTTTTTCAGTGCAACTCACTCATATACTATGTACTACACTGTGCGTTTCTTATATTCTTAGTTTTTCAGTGCAACTCACTCAAATACTATGTACTACACTGTGCGTTTCTTATATTCTAAGTTTTTCAGTGCAACTAACTCATATACTATGTACTACACTGTGCGTTTCTTATATTCTAAGTTTTTCAGTGCAACTCACTCATATACTATGTACTACAATGTGCGTTTCTTATATTCTAAGTTTTTTAGTGCAACTCACTCATATACTATGTACTACACTGTGCGTTTCTTATATTCTAAGTTTTTCAGTGCAACTCACTCATATACTATGTACTACACTGTGCGTTTCTTATATTCTTAGTTTTTCAGTGCAACTCACTCATATACTATGTACTACACTGTGCGTTTCTTATATTCTAAGTTTTTCAGTGCAACTCACTCATATACTATGTACTACACTGTGCGTTTCTTATATTCTAAGTTTTTCAGTGCAACTCACTCATATACTATGTACTACACTGTGCGTTTCTTATATTCTAAGTTTTTCAGTGCAACTCACTCATATACTATGTACTACACTGTGCGTTTCTTATATTCTAAGTTTTTCAGTGCAACTTACTCATATACTATGTACTACACTGTGCATTTCGTGTAATGCTGGTTTTTCTGTAAATTCTAAGTTTTTCAGTGCAACTCACTCATATACTATGTACTACACTGTGCGTTTCTTATATTCTAAGTTTTTCAGTGCAACTCACTCATATACTATGTACTATTTCTTATATTCTAAGTTTTTCAGTGCAACTCACTCATATACTATGTACTACAATGTGCGTTTCTTATATTCTAAGTTTTTCAGTGCAACTCACTCATATACTATGTACTACACTGTGCGTTTCTTATATTCTAAGTTTTTCAGAGCAACTCACTCATATACTATGTACTACACTGTGCGTTTCTTATATTCTAAGTTTTTCAGTGCAACTCACTCATATACTATGTACTACACTGTGCGTTTCTTATATTCTAAGTTTTTCAGTGCAACTCACTCATATACTATGTACTACACTGTGCGTTTCTTATATTCTAAGTTTTTCAGTGCAACTCACTCATATACTATGTACTACACTGTGCGTTTCTTATATTCTTAGTTTTTCAGTGCAACTCACTCATATACTATGTACTACACTGTGCGTTTCTTATATTCTAAGTTTTTCAGTGCAACTCACTCATATACTATGTACTACACTGTGCGTTTCTTATATTCTAAGTTTTTCAGTGCAACTCACTCATATACTATGTACTACACTGTGCGTTTCTTATATTCTAAGTTTTTCAGTGCAACTCACTCATATACTATGTACTACACTGTGCGTTTCTTATATTCTAAGTTTTTCAGTGCAACTCACTCATATACTATGTACTACACTGTGCGTTTCTTATATTCTAAGTTTTTCAGTGCAACTCACTCATATACTATGTACTACACTGTGCGTTTCTTATATTCTAAGTTTTTCAGTGCAACTCACTCATATACTATGTACTACACTGTGCGTTTCTTATATTCTAAGTTTTTCAGTGCAACTCACTCATATACTATGTACTACACTGTGCGTTTCTTATATTCTAAGTTTTTCAGTGCAACTCACTCATATACTATGTATTACACTGTGCGTTTCTTATATTCTAAGTTTTTCAGTGCAACTCACTCATATACTATGTACTACACTGTGCATTTCGTGTAATGCCGGTTTTTCAGTAAATTCTAAGTTTTTCAGTGCAACTCACTCATATACTATGTACTACACTGTGCGTTTCTTATATTCTAAGTTTTTCAGTGCAACTTACTCATATACTATGTACTACACTGTGCATTTCGTGTAATGCTGGTTTTTCTGTAAATTCTAAGTTTTTCAGTGCAACTCACTCATATACTATGTACTACACTGTGCGTTTCTTATATTCTAAGTTTTTCAGTGCAACTCACTCATATACTATGTACTATTTCTTATATTCTAAGTTTTTCAGTGCAACTCACTCATATACTTTGTACTACAATGTGCGTTTCTTATATTCTAAGTTTTTCAGTGCAACTCACTCATATACTATGTACTACACTGTGCGTTTCTTATATTCTAAGTTTTTCAGAGCAACTCACTCATATACTATGTACTACACTGTGCGTTTCTTATATTCTAAGTTTTTCAGTGCAACTCACTCATATACTATGTACTACACTGTGCGTTTCTTATATTCTAAGTTTTTCAGTGCAACTCACTCATATACTATGTACTACACTGTGCGTTTCTTATATTCTAAGTTTTTCAGTGCAACTCACTCATATACTATGTACTACACTGTGCGTTTCTTATATTCTTAGTTTTTCAGTGCAACTCACTCATATACTATGTACTACACTGTGCGTTTCTTATATTCTAAGTTTTTCAGTGCAACTCACTCATATACTATGTACTACACTGTGCGTTTCTTATATTCTAAGTTTTTCAGTGCAACTCACTCATATACTATGTACTACACTGTGCGTTTCTTATATTCTAAGTTTTTCAGTGCAACTCACTCATATACTATGTACTACACTGTGCATTTCGTGTAATGCCGGTTTTTCAGTAAATTCTAAGTTTTTCAGTGCAACTCACTCATATACTATGTACTACACTGTGCGTTTCTTATATTCTAAGTTTTTCAGTGCAACTTACTCATATACTATGTACTACACTGTGCATTTCGTGTAATGCTGGTTTTTCTGTAAATTCTAAGTTTTTCAGTGCAACTCACTCATATACTATGTACTACACTGTGCGTTTCTTATATTCTAAGTTTTTCAGTGCAACTCACTCATATACTATGAACTATTTCTTATATTCTAAGTTTTTCAGTGCAACTCACTCATATACTTTGTACTACAATGTGCGTTTCTTATATTCTAAGTTTTTCAGTGCAACTCACTCATATACTATGTACTACACTGTGCGTTTCTTATATTCTAAGTTTTTCAGAGCAACTCACTCATATACTATGTACTACACTGTGCGTTTCTTATATTCTAAGTTTTTCAGTGCAACTCACTCATATACTATGTACTACACTGTGCGTTTCTTATATTCTAAGTTTTTCAGTGCAACTCACTCATATACTATGTACTACACTGTGCGTTTCTTATATTCTAAGTTTTTCAGTGCAACTCACTCATATACTATGTACTACACTGTGCGTTTCTTATATTCTTAGTTTTTCAGTGCAACTCACTCATATACTATGTACTACACTGTGCGTTTCTTATATTCTAAGTTTTTCAGTGCAACTCACTCATATACTATGTACTACACTGTGCGTTTCTTATATTCTAAGTTTTTCAGTGCAACTCACTCATATACTATGTACTACACTGTGCGTTTCTTATATTCTAAGTTTTTCAGTGCAACTCACTCATATACTATGTACTACACTGTGCGTTTCTTATATTCTAAGTTTTTCAGTGCAACTCACTCATATACTATGTACTACACTGTGCGTTTCTTATATTCTTAGTTTTTCAGTGCAACTCATTCATATACTATGTACTACACTGTGCGTTTCTTATATTCTAAGTTTTTCAGTGCAACTCACTCATATACTATGTACTACACTGTGCGTTTCTTATATTCTAAGTTTTTCAGTGCAACTCACTCATATACTATGTACTACACTGTGCGTTTCTTATATTCTTAGTTTTTCAGTGCAACTCACTCAAATACTATGTACTACACTGTGCGTTTCTTATATTCTAAGTTTTTCAGTGCAACTAACTCATATACTATGTACTACACTGTGCGTTTCTTATATTCTAAGTTTTTCAGTGCAACTCACTCATATACTATGTACTACAATGTGCGTTTCTTATATTCTAAGTTTTTTAGTGCAACTCACTCATATACTATGTACTACACTGTGCGTTTCTTATATTCTAAGTTTTTCAGTGCAACTCACTCATATACTATGTACTACACTGTGCGTTTCTTATATTCTTAGTTTTTCAGTGCAACTCACTCATATACTATGTACTACACTGTGCGTTTCTTATATTCTAAGTTTTTCAGTGCAACTCACTCATATACTATGTACTACACTGTGCGTTTCTTATAATCTAAGTTTTTCAGTGCAACTCACTCATATACTATGTACTACACTGTGCGTTTCTTATATTCTAAGTTTTTCAGTGCAACTCACTCATATACTATGTACTACACTGTGCGTTTCTTATATTCTAAGTTTTTCAGTGCAACTTACTCATATACTATGTACTACACTGTGCATTTCGTGTAATGCTGGTTTTTCTGTAAATTCTAAGTTTTTCAGTGCAACTCACTCATATACTATGTACTACACTGTGCGTTTCTTATATTCTAAGTTTTTCAGTGCAACTCACTCATATACTATGTACTATTTCTTATATTCTAAGTTTTTCAGTGCAACTCACTCATATACTATGTACTACAATGTGCGTTTCTTATATTCTAAGTTTTTCAGTGCAACTCACTTATATACTATGTACTACACTGTGCGTTTCTTATATTCTAAGTTTTTCAGAGCAACTCACTCATATACTATGTACTACACTGTGCGTTTCTTATATTCTAAGTTTTTCAGTGCAACTCACTCATATACTATGTACTACACTGTGCGTTTCTTATATTCTAAGTTTTTCAGTGCAACTCACTCATATACTATGTACTACACTGTGCGTTTCTTATATTCTAAGTTTTTCAGTGCAACTCACTCATATACTATGTACTACACTGTGCGTTTCTTATATTCTTAGTTTTTCAGTGCAACTCACTCATATACTATGTACTACACTGTGCGTTTCTTATATTCTAAGTTTTTCAGTGCAACTCACTCATATACTATGTACTACACTGTGCGTTTCTTATATTCTAAGTTTTTCAGTGCAACTCACTCATATACTATGTACTACACTGTGCGTTTCTTATATTCTAAGTTTTTCAGTGCAACTCACTCATATACTATGTACTACACTGTGCGTTTCTTATATTCTAAGTTTTTCAGTGCAACTCACTCATATACTATGTACTACACTGTGCGTTTCTTATATTCTTAGTTTTTCAGTGCAACTCATTCATATACTATGTACTACACTGTGCGTTTCTTATATTCTAAGTTTTTCAGTGCAACTCACTCATATACTATGTACTACACTGTGCGTTTCTTATATTCTAAGTTTTTCAGTGCAACTCACTCATATACTATGTACTACACTGTGCGTTTCTTATATTCTAAGTTTTTCAGTGCAACTCACTCATATACTATGTATTACACTGTGCGTTTCTTATATTCTAAGTTTTTCAGTGCAACTCACTCATATACTATGTACTACACTGTGCATTTCGTGTAATGCCGGTTTTTCAGTAAATTCTAAGTTTTTCAGTGCAACTCACTCATATACTATGTACTACACTGTGCGTTTCTTATATTCTAAGTTTTTCAGTGCAACTTACTCATATACTATGTACTACACTGTGCATTTCGTGTAATGCTGGTTTTTCTGTAAATTCTAAGTTTTTCAGTGCAACTCACTCATATACTATGTACTACACTGTGCGTTTCTTATATTCTAAGTTTTTCAGTGCAACTCACTCATATACTATGTACTATTTCTTATATTCTAAGTTTTTCAGTGCAACTCACTCATATACTTTGTACTACAATGTGCGTTTCTTATATTCTAAGTTTTTCAGTGCAACTCACTCATATACTATGTACTACACTGTGCGTTTCTTATATTCTAAGTTTTTCAGAGCAACTCACTCATATACTATGTACTACACTGTGCGTTTCTTATATTCTAAGTTTTTCAGTGCAACTCACTCATATACTATGTACTACACTGTGCGTTTCTTATATTCTAAGTTTTTCAGTGCAACTCACTCATATACTATGTACTACACTGTGCGTTTCTTATATTCTAAGTTTTTCAGTGCAACTCACTCATATACTATGTACTACACTGTGCGTTTCTTATATTCTAAGTTTTTCAGTGCAACTCACTCATATACTATGTACTACACTGTGCGTTTCTTATATTCTAAGTTTTTCAGTGCAACTCACTCATATACTATGTACTACACTGTGCGTTTCTTATATTCTAAGTTTTTCAGTGCAACTCACTCATATACTATGTACTACACTGTGCGTTTCTTATATTCTTAGTTTTTCAGTGCAACTCATTCATATACTATGTACTACACTGTGCGTTTCTTATATTCTAAGTTTTTCAGTGCAACTCACTCATATACTATGTACTACACTGTGCGTTTCTTATATTCTAAGTTTTTCAGTGCAACTCACTCATATACTATGTACTACACTGTGCGTTTCTTATATTCTAAGTTTTTCAGTGCAACTCACTCATATACTATGTATTACACTGTGCGTTTCTTATATTCTAAGTTTTTCAGTGCAACTCACTCATATACTATGTACTACACTGTGCATTTCGTGTAATGCCGGTTTTTCAGTAAATTCTAAGTTTTTCAGTGCAACTCACTCATATACTATGTACTACACTGTGCGTTTCTTATATTCTAAGTTTTTCAGTGCAACTTACTCATATACTATGTACTACACTGTGCATTTCGTGTAATGCTGGTTTTTCTGTAAATTCTAAGTTTTTCAGTGCAACTCACTCATATACTATGTACTACACTGTGCGTTTCTTATATTCTAAGTTTTTCAGTGCAACTCACTCATATACTATGTACTATTTCTTATATTCTAAGTTTTTCAGTGCAACTCACTCATATACTTTGTACTACAATGTGCGTTTCTTATATTCTAAGTTTTTCAGTGCAACTCACTCATATACTATGTACTACACTGTGCGTTTCTTATATTCTAAGTTTTTCAGAGCAACTCACTCATATACTATGTACTACACTGTGCGTTTCTTATATTCTAAGTTTTTCAGTGCAACTCACTCATATACTATGTACTACACTGTGCGTTTCTTATATTCTAAGTTTTTCAGTGCAACTCACTCATATACTATGTACTACACTGTGCGTTTCTTATATTCTAAGTTTTTCAGTGCAACTCACTCATATACTATGTACTACACTGTGCGTTTCTTATATTCTTAGTTTTTCAGTGCAACTCACTCATATACTATGTACTACACTGTGCGTTTCTTATATTCTAAGTTTTTCAGTGCAACTCACTCATATACTATGTACTACACTGTGCGTTTCTTATATTCTAAGTTTTTCAGTGCAACTCACTCATATACTATGTACTACACTGTGCGTTTCTTATATTCTAAGTTTTTCAGTGCAACTCACTCATATACTATGTACTACACTGTGCGTTTCTTATATTCTAAGTTTTTCAGTGCAACTCACTCATATACTATGTACTACACTGTGCGTTTCTTATATTCTTAGTTTTTCAGTGCAACTCATTCATATACTATGTACTACACTGTGCGTTTCTTATATTCTAAGTTTTTCAGTGCAACTCACTCATATACTATGTACTATACTGTGCGTTTCTTATATTCTAAGTTTTTCAGTGCAACTCACTCATATACTATGTACTACACTGTGCGTTTCTTATATTCTAAGTTTTTCAGTGCAACTCACTCATATACTATGTACTACACTGTGCGTTTCTTATACTCTAAGTTTTTCAGTGCAACTCACTCATATACTATGTATTACACTGTGCGTTTCTTATATTCTAAGTTTTTCAGTGCAACTCACTCATATACTATGTACTACACTGTGCATTTCGTGTAATGCCGGTTTTTCAGTAAATTCTAAGTTTTTCAGTGCAACTCACTCATATACTATGTACTACACTATGCGTTTCTTATATTCTAAGTTTTTCAGTGCAACTCACTTATATACTATGTACTACACTGTGCGTTTCTTATATTCTAAGTTTTTCAGTGCAACTCATTCATATACTATGTACTACACTGTGCGTTTCTTATATTCTAAGTTTTTCAGTGCAACTCACTCATATACTATGTACTACACTGTGCGTTTCTTATATTCTAAGTTTTTCAGTGCAACTCACTCATATACTATGTACTACACTGTGCGTTTCTTATATTCTAAGTTTTTCAGTGCAACTCACTCATATACTATGTACTACACTGTGCATTTCGTGTAATGCTGGTTTTTCTGTAAATTCTAAGTTTTTCAGTGCAACTCACTCATATACTATGTACTACACTGTGCGTTTCTTATATTCTAAGTTTTTCAGTGCAACTCACTCATATACTATGTACTACACTGTGCGTTTCTTATATTCTAAGTTTTTCAGTGCAACTCACTCATATACTATGTACTACACTGTGCGTTTCTTATATTCTAAGTTTTTCAGTGCAACTCACTCATATACTATGTACTATACTGTGCGTTTCTTATATTCTTAGTTTTTCAGTGCAACTCACTCAAATACTATGTACTACACTGTGCGTTTCTTATATTCTAAGTTTTTCAGTGCAACTCACTCATATACTATGTACTACAATGTGCGTTTCTTATATTCTAAGTTTTTCAGTGCAACTCACTCATATACTATGTACTACACTGTGCGTTTCTTATATTCTAAGTTTTTCAGTGCAACTCACTCATATACTATGTACTACACTGTGCGTTTCTTATATTCTTAGTTTTTCAGTGCAACTCACTCATATACTATGTACTACACTGTGCGTTTCTTATATTCTTAGTTTTTCAGTGCAACTCACTCATATACTATGTACTACACTGTGCGTTTCTTATATTCTAAGTTTTTCAGTGCAACTCACTCATATACTATGTACTACACTGTGCGTTTCTTATATTCTAAGTTTTTCAGTGCAACTCACTCATATACTATGTACTACACTGTGCGTTTCTTATATTCTAAGTTTTTCAGTGCAACTTACTCATATACTATGTACTACACTGTGCATTTCGTGTAATGCTGGTTTTTCTGTAAATTCAAAGTTTTTCAGTGCAACTCACTCATATACTATGTACTACACTGTGCGTTTCTTATATTCTAAGTTTTTCAGTGCAACTCACTCATATACTATGTACTACACTGTGCGTTTCTTATATTCTAAGTTTTTCAGTGCAACTCACTCATATACTATGTACTACACTGTGCGTTTCTTATATTCTTAGTTTTTCAGTGCAACTCACTCATATACTATGTACTACACTGTGCGTTTCTTATATTCTAAGTTTTTCAGTGCAACTCACTCATATACTATGTACTACACTGTGCGTTTCTTATATTCTAAGTTTTTCAGTGCAACTCACTCATATACTATGTACTACACTGTGCGTTTCTTATATTCTAAGTTTTTCAGTGCAACTCACTCATATACTATGTACTACACTGTGCGTTTCTTATATTCTAAGTTTTTCAGTGCAACTCACTCATATACTATGTACTACACTGTGCGTTTCTTATATTCTAAGTTTTTCAGTGCAACTCACTCATATACTATGTACTACACTGTGCGTTTCTTATATTCTTAGTTTTTCAGTGCAACTCACTCATATACTATGTACTACACTGTGCGTTTCTTATATTCTAAGTTTTTCAGTGCAACTCACTCATATACTATGTACTACACTGTGCGTTTCTTATATTCTAAGTTTTTCAGTGCAACTCACTCATATACTATGTACTACACTGTGCGTTTCTTATACTCTAAGTTTTTCAGTGCAACTCACTCATATACTATGTATTACACTGTGCGTTTCTTATATTCTAAGTTTTTCAGTGCAACTCACTCATATACTATGTACTACACTGTGCATTTCGTGTAATGCCGGTTTTTCAGTAAATTCTAAGTTTTTCAGTGCAACTCACTCATATACTATGTACTACACTATGCGTTTCTTATATTCTAAGTTTTTCAGTGCAACTCACTCATATACTATGTACTACACTGTGCGTTTCTTATATTCTAAGTTTTTCAGTGCAACTCATTCATATACTATGTACTACACTGTGCGTTTCTTATATTCTAAGTTTTTCAGTGCAACTCACTCATATACTATGTACTACACTGTGCGTTTCTTATATTCTAAGTTTTTCAGTGCAACTCACTCATATACTATGTACTACACTGTGCGTTTCTTATATTCTAAGTTTTTCAGTGCAACTCACTCATATACTATGTACTACACTGTGCATTTCGTGTAATGCTGGTTTTTCTGTAAATTCTAAGTTTTTCAGTGCAACTCACTCATATACTATGTACTACACTGTGCGTTTCTTATATTCTAAGTTTTTCAGGGCAACTCACTCATATACTATGTACTACACTGTGCGTTTCTTATATTCTAAGTTTTTCAGTGCAACTCACTCATATACTATGTACTACACTGTGCGTTTCTTATATTCTAAGTTTTTCAGTGCAACTCACTCATATACTATGTACTATACTGTGCGTTTCTTATATTCTTAGTTTTTCAGTGCAACTCACTCAAATACTATGTACTACACTGTGCGTTTCTTATATTCTAAGTTTTTCAGTGCAACTCACTCATATACTATGTACTACAATGTGCGTTTCTTATATTCTAAGTTTTTCAGTGCAACTCACTCATATACTATGTACTACACTGTGCGTTTCTTATATTCTAAGTTTTTCAGTGCAACTCACTCATATACTATGTACTACACTGTGCGTTTCTTATATTCTTAGTTTTTCAGTGCAACTCACTCATATACTATGTACTACACTGTGCGTTTCTTATATTCTAAGTTTTTCAGTGCAACTCACTCATATACTATGTACTACACTGTGCGTTTCTTATATTCTAAGTTTTTCAGTGCAACTCACTCATATACTATGTACTACACTGTGCGTTTCTTATATTCTAAGTTTTTCAGTGCAACTCACTCATATACTATGTACTACACTGTGCGTTTCTTATATTCTAAGTTTTTCAGTGCAACTTACTCATATACTATGTACTACACTGTGCATTTCGTGTAATGCTGGTTTTTCTGTAAATTCAAAGTTTTTCAGTGCAACTCACTCATATACTATGTACTACACTGTGCGTTTCTTATATTCTAAGTTTTTCAGTGCAACTCACTCATATACTATGTACTACACTGTGCGTTTCTTATATTCTAAGTTTTTCAGTGCAACTCACTCATATACTATGTACTACACTGTGCGTTTCTTATATTCTAAGTTTTTCAGTGCAACTCACTCATATACTATGTATTACACTGTGCGTTTCTTATATTCTAAGTTTTTCAGTGCAACTCACTCATATACTATGTACTACACTGTGCATTTCGTGTAATGCCGGTTTTTCTGTAAATTCTAAGTTTTTCAGTGCAACTCACTCATATACTATGTACTACACTGTGCGTTTCTTATATTCTAAGTTTTTCAGTGCAACTCACTCATATACTATGTACTACACTGTGCGTTTCTTATATTCTAAGTTTTTCAGTGCAACTCACTCATATACTATGTACTACACTGTGCGTTTCTTATATTCTTAGTTTTTCAGTGCAACTCATTCATATACTATGTACTACACTGTGCATTTCTTATATTCTAAGTTTTTCAGTGCAACTCACTCATATACTATGTACTACACTGTGCGTTTCTTATATTCTAAGTTTTTCAGTGCAACTCACTCATATACTATGTACTACACTGTGCGTTTCTTATATTCTAAGTTTTTCAGTGCAACTCACTCATATACTATGTACTACACTGTGCGTTTCTTATACTCTAAGTTTTTCAGTGCAACTCACTCGTATACTATGTATTACACTGTGCGTTTCTTATATTCTAAGTTTTTCAGTGCAACTCACTCATATACTATGTACTACACTGTGCGTTTCTTATATTCTAAGTTTTTCAGTGCAACTCACTCATATACTATGTACTACACTGTGCGTTTCTTATATTCTAAGTTTTTCAGTGCAACTCACTCATATACTATGTACTACACTGTGCGTTTCTTATATTCTTAGTTTTTCAGTGCAACTCACTCATATACTATGTACTACACTGTGCGTTTCTTATATTCTAAGTTTTTCAGTGCAACTCACTCATATACTATGTACTACACTGTGCGTTTCTTATATTCTAAGTTTTTCAGTGCAACTCACTCATATACTATGTACTACACTGTGCGTTTCTTATATTCTAAGTTTTTCAGTGCAACTCACTCATATACTATGTACTACACTGTGCGTTTCTTATATTCTAAGTTTTTCAGTGCAACTCACTCATATACTATGTACTACACTGTGCATTTCGTGTAATGCTGGTTTTTCTGTAAATTCTAAGTTTTTCAGTGCAACTCACTCATATACTATGTACTACACTGTGCGTTTCTTATATTCTAAGTTTTTCAGTGCAACTCACTCATATACTATGTACTATTTCTTATATTCTAAGTTTTTCAGTGCAACTCACTCATATACTATGTACTACAATGTGCGTTTCTTATATTCTAAGTTTTTCAGTGCAACTCACTCATATACTATGTACTACACTGTGCGTTTCTTATATTCTAAGTTTTTCAGTGCAACTCACTCATATACTATGTACTACACTGTGCGTTTCTTATATTCTAAGTTTTTCAGTGCAACTCACTCATATACTATGTACTACACTGTGCGTTTCTTATATTCTAAGTTTTTCAGTGCAACTCACTCATATACTATGTACTACACTGTGCGTTTCTTATATTCTTAGTTTTTCAGTGCAACTCACTCATATACTATGTACTACACTGTGCGTTTCTTATATTCTAAGTTTTTCAGTGCAACTCACTCATATACTATGTACTACACTGTGCGTTTCTTATATTCTAAGTTTTTCAGTGCAACTCACTCATATACTATGTACTACACTGTGCGTTTCTTATATTCTAAGTTTTTCAGTGCAACTCACTCATATACTATGTACTACACTGTGCATTTCGTGTAATGCCGGTTTTTCAGTAAATTCTAAGTTTTTCAGTGCAACTCACTCATATACTATGTACTACACTATGCGTTTCTTATATTCTAAGTTTTTCAGTGCAACTCACTCATATATTATGTACTACACTGTGCGTGTCTTATATTCTAAGTTTTTCAGTGCAACTCACTCATATACTATGTACTACACTGTGCGTTTCTTATATTCTAAGTTTTTCAGTGCAACTCACTCATATACTATGTACTACACTGTGCGTTTCTTATATTCTAAGTTTTTCAGTGCAACTCACTCATATACTATGTACTACACTGTGCGTTTCTTATATTCTAAGTTTTTCAGTGCAACTCACTCATATACTATGTACTACACTGTGCATTTCGTGTAATGCTGGTTTTTCTGTAAATTCTAAGTTTTTCAGTGCAACTCACTCATATACTATGTACTATTTCTTATATTCGAAGTTTTTCAGTGCAACTCACTCATATACTATGTACTACAATGTGCGTTTCTTATATTCTAAGTTTTTCAGTGCAACTCACTCATATACTATGTACTACACTGTGCGTTTCTTATATTCTAAGTTTTCAGTGCAACTCACTCATATACTATGTACTACACTGTGCGTTTCTTATATTCTAAGTTTTTCAGTGCAACTCACTCATATACTATGTACTACACTGTGCGTTTCTTATATTCTAAGTTTTTCAGTGCAACTCACTCATATACTATGTACTACACTGTGCGTTTCTTATATTCTAAGTTTTTCAGTGCAACTCACTCATATACTATGTACTACACTGTGCGTTTCTTATATTCTAAGTTTTTCAGTGCAACTCACTCATATACTATGTACTACACTGTGCGTTTCTTATATTCTAAGTTTTTCAGTGCAACTCACTCATATACTATGTACTACACTGTGCGTTTCTTATATTCTAAGTTTTTCAGTGCAACTCACTCATATACTATGTACTACACTGTGCGTTTCTTATATTCTAAGTTTTTCAGTGCAACTCACTCATATACTATGTACTACACTGTGCGTTTCTTATATTCTAAGTTTTTCAGTGCAACTCACTCATATACTATGTACTACACTGTGCGTTTCTTATACTCTAAGTTTTTCAGTGCAACTCACTCATATACTATGTATTACACTGTGCGTTTCTTATATTCTAAGTTTTTCAGTGCAACTCACTCATATACTATGTACTACACTGTGCATTTCGTGTAATGCCGGTTTTTCAGTAAATTCTAAGTTTTTCAGTGCAACTCACTCATATACTATGTACTACACTGTGCGTTTCTTATACTCTAAGTTTTTCAGTGCAACTCACTCATATACTATGTACTACAATGTGCGTTTCTTATATTCTAAGTTTTTCAGTGCAACTCACTCATATACTATGTACTACACTGTGCGTTTCTTATATTCTAAGTTTTTCAGTGCAACTCACTCATATACTATGTACTACACTGTGCGTTTCTTATATTCTAAGTTTTTCAGTGCAACTCACTCATATACTATGTACTACACTGTGCGTTTCTTATATTCTAAGTTTTTCAGTGCAACTCACTCATATACTATGTACTACACTGTGCGTTTCTTATATTCTAAGTTTTTCAGTGCAACTCACTCATATACTATGTACTACACTGTGCGTTTCTTATATTCTAAGTTTTTCAGTGCAACTCACTCATATACTATGTACTACACTGTGCGTTTCTTATATTCTACGTTTTTCAGTGCAACTCACTCATATACTATGTACTACACTGTGCGTTTCTTATATTCTTAGTTTTTCAGTGCAACTCACTCAAATACTATGTACTACACTGTGCGTTTCTTATATTCTAAGTTTTTCAGTGCAACTAACTCATATACTATGTACTACACTGTGCGTTTCTTATATTCTAAGTTTTTCAGTGCAACTCACTCATATACTATGTACTACAATGTGCGTTTCTTATATTCTAAGTTTTTTAGTGCAACTCACTCATATACTATGTACTACACTGTGCGTTTCTTATATTCTAAGTTTTTCAGTGCAACTCACTCATATACTATGTACTACACTGTGCGTTTCTTATATTCTTAGTTTTTCAGTGCAACTCACTCATATACTATGTACTACACTGTGCGTTTCTTATATTCTAAGTTTTTCAGTGCAACTCACTCATATACTATGTACTACACTGTGCGTTTCTTATATTCTAAGTTTTTCAGTGCAACTCACTCATATACTATGTACTACACTGTGCGTTTCTTATATTCTAAGTTTTTCAGTGCAACTCACTCATATACTATGTACTACACTGTGCGTTTCTTATATTCTAAGTTTTTCAGTGCAACTTACTCATATACTATGTACTACACTGTGCATTTCGTGTAATGCTGGTTTTTCTGTAAATTCTAAGTTTTTCAGTGCAACTCACTCATATACTATGTACTATTTCTTATATTCTAAGTTTTTCAGTGCAACTCACTCATATACTATGTACTACAATGTGCGTTTCTTATATTCTAAGTTTTTCAGTGCAACTCACTCATATACTATGTACTACACTGTGCGTTTCTTATATTCTAAGTTTTTCAGTGCAACTCACTCATATACTATGTACTATTTCTTATATTCTAAGTTTTTCAGTGCAACTCACTCATATACTATGTACTACAATGTGCGTTTCTTATATTCTAAGTTTTTCAGTGCAACTCACTCATATACTATGTACTACACTGTGCGTTTCTTATATTCTAAGTTTTTCAGTGCAACTCACTCATATACTATGTACTACACTGTGCGTTTCTTATATTCTAAGTTTTTCAGTGCAACTCACTCATATACTATGTACTACACTGTGCGTTTCTTATATTCTAAGTTTTTCAGTGCAACTCACTCATATACTATGTACTACACTGTGCGTTTCTTATATTCTAAGTTTTTCAGTGCAACTCACTCATATACTATGTACTACACTGTGCGTTTCTTATATTCTTAGTTTTTCAGTGCAACTCACTCATATACTATGTACTACACTGTGCGTTTCATATATTCTAAGTTTTTCAGTGCAACTCACTCATATACTATGTACTACACTGTGCGTTTCTTATATTCTAAGTTTTTCAGTGCAACTCACTCATATACTATGTACTACACTGTGCGTTTCTTATATTCTAAGTTTTTCAGTGCAACTCACTCATATACTATGTACTACACTGTGCGTTTCTTATATTCTAAGTTTTTCAGTGCAACTCACTCATATACTATGTACTACACTGTGCGTTTCTTATATTCTTAGTTTTTCAGTGCAACTCATTCATATACTATGTACTACACTGTGCGTTTCTTATATTCTAAGTTTTTCAGTGCAACTCACTCATATACTATGTACTACACTGTGCGTTTCTTATATTCTAAGTTTTTCAGTGCAACTCACTCATATACTACGTACTACACTGTGCGTTTCTTATATTCTAAGTTTTTCAGTGCAACTCACTCATATACTATGTACTACACTGTGCATTTCGTGTAATGCTGGTTTTTCTGTAAATTCTAAGTTTTTCAGTGCAACTCACTCATATACTATGTACTACACTGTGCGTTTCTTATATTCTAAGTTTTTCAGTGCAACTCACTCATATAATATGTACTACACTGTGCGTTTCTTATATTCTAAGTTTTTCAGTGCAACTCACTCATATACTATGTACTATACTGTGCGTTTCTTATATTCTTAGTTTTTCAGTGCAACTCACTCAAATACTATGTACTACACTGTGCGTTTCTTATATTCTAAGTTTTTCAGTGCAACTCACTCATATACTATGTACTACACTGTGCGTTTCTTATATTCTAAGTTTTTCAGTGCAACTCACTCATATACTATGTACTACACTGTGCGTTTCTTATATTCTTAGTTTTTCAGTGCAACTCACTCATATACTATGTACTACACTGTGCGTTTCTTATATTCTAAGTTTTTCAGTGCAACTCACTCATATACTATGTACTACACTGTGCGTTTCTTATATTCTAAGTTTTTCAGTGCAACTCACTCATATACTATGTACTACACTGTGCGTTTCTTATATTCTAAGTTTTTCAGTGCAACTCACTCATATACTATGTACTACACTGTGCGTTTCTTATATTCTAAGTTTTTCAGTGCAACTTACTCATATACTATGTACTACACTGTGCATTTCGTGTAATGCTGGTTTTTCTGTAAATTCAAAGTTTTTCAGTGCAACTCACTCATATACTATGTACTACACTGTGCGTTTCTTATATTCTAAGTTTTTCAGTGCAACTCACTCATATACTATGTACTACACTGTGCGTTTCTTATATTCTAAGTTTTTCAGTGCAACTCACTCATATACTATGTACTACACTGTGCGTTTCTTATATTCTAAGTTTTTCAGTGCAACTCACTCATATACTATGTACTACACTGTGCGTTTCTTATATTCTAAGTTTTTCAGTGCAACTCACTCATATACTATGTACTACACTGTGCGTTTCTTATATTCTAAGTTTTTCAGTGCAACTCACTCATATACTATGTACTACACTGTGCGTTTCTTATATTCTAAGTTTTTCAGTGCAACTCACTCATATACTATGTACTACACTGTGCGTTTCTTATATTCTAAGTTTTTCAGTGCAACTCACTCATATACTATGTACTACACTGTGCGTTTCTTATATTCTTAGTTTTTCAGTGCAACTCACTCATATACTATGTACTACACTGTGCGTTTCATATATTCTAAGTTTTTCAGTGCAACTCACTCATATACTATGTACTACACTGTGCGTTTCTTATATTCTAAGTTTTTCAGTGCAACTCACTCATATACTATGTACTACACTGTGCGTTTCTTATATTCTAAGTTTTTCAGTGCAACTCACTCATATACTATGTACTACACTGTGCGTTTCTTATATTCTAAGTTTTTCAGTGCAACTCACTCATATACTATGTACTACACTGTGCGTTTCTTATATTCTTAGTTTTTCAGTGCAACTCATTCATATACTATGTACTACACTGTGCGTTTCTTATATTCTAAGTTTTTCAGTGCAACTCACTCATATACTATGTACTACACTGTGCGTTTCTTATATTCTAAGTTTTTCAGTGCAACTCACTCATATACTACGTACTACACTGTGCGTTTCTTATATTCTAAGTTTTTCAGTGCAACTCACTCATATACTATGTACTACACTGTGCATTTCGTGTAATGCTGGTTTTTCTGTAAATTCTAAGTTTTTCAGTGCAACTCACTCATATACTATGTACTACACTGTGCGTTTCTTATATTCTAAGTTTTTCAGTGCAACTCACTCATATAATATGTACTACACTGTGCGTTTCTTATATTCTAAGTTTTTCAGTGCAACTCACTCATATACTATGTACTATACTGTGCGTTTCTTATATTCTTAGTTTTTCAGTGCAACTCACTCAAATACTATGTACTACACTGTGCGTTTCTTATATTCTAAGTTTTTCAGTGCAACTCACTCATATACTATGTACTACACTGTGCGTTTCTTATATTCTAAGTTTTTCAGTGCAACTCACTCATATACTATGTACTACACTGTGCGTTTCTTATATTCTTAGTTTTTCAGTGCAACTCACTCATATACTATGTACTACACTGTGCGTTTCTTATATTCTAAGTTTTTCAGTGCAACTCACTCATATACTATGTACTACACTGTGCGTTTCTTATATTCTAAGTTTTTCAGTGCAACTCACTCATATACTATGTACTACACTGTGCGTTTCTTATATTCTAAGTTTTTCAGTGCAACTCACTCATATACTATGTACTACACTGTGCGTTTCTTATATTCTAAGTTTTTCAGTGCAACTTACTCATATACTATGTACTACACTGTGCATTTCGTGTAATGCTGGTTTTTCTGTAAATTCAAAGTTTTTCAGTGCAACTCACTCATATACTATGTACTACACTGTGCGTTTCTTATATTCTAAGTTTTTCAGTGCAACTCACTCATATACTATGTACTACACTGTGCGTTTCTTATATTCTAAGTTTTTCAGTGCAACTCACTCATATACTATGTATTACACTGTGCGTTTCTTATATTCTTAGTTTTTCAGTGCAACTCACTCATATACTATGTACTACACTGTGCGTTTCTTATATTCTAAGTTTTTCAGTGCAACTCACTCATATACTATGTACTACACTGTGCGTTTCTTATATTCTAAGTTTTTCAGTGCAACTCACTCATATACTATGTACTACACTGTGCGTTTCTTATATTCTAAGTTTTTCAGTGCAACTCACTCATATACTATGTACTACACTGTGCGTTTCTTATATTCTAAGTTTTTCAGTGCAACTCACTCATATACTATGTACTACACTGTGCGTTTCTTATATTCTAAGTTTTTCAGTGCAACTCACTCATATACTATGTACTACACTGTGCGTTTCTTATATTCTTAGTTTTTCAGTGCAACTCACTCATATACTATGTACTACACTGTGCGTTACTTATATTCTAAGTTTTTCAGTGCAACTCACTCATATACTATGTACTACACTGTGCGTTTCTTATATTCTAAGTTTTTCAGTGCAACTCACTCATATACTATGTACTACACTGTGCGTTTCTTATACTCTAAGTTTTTCAGTGCAACTCACTCATATACTATGTATTACACTGTGCGTTTCTTATATTCTAAGTTTTTCAGTGCAACTCACTCATATACTATGTACTACACTGTGCATTTCGTGTAATGCCGGTTTTTCAGTAAATTCTAAGTTTTTCAGTGCAACTCACTCATATACTATGTACTACACTGTGCGTTTCTTATATTCTAAGTTTTTCAGTGCAACTTACTCATATACTATGTACTACACTGTGCATTTCGTGTAATGCTGGTTTTTCTGTAAATTCAAAGTTTTTCAGTGCAACTCACTCATATACTATGTACTACACTGTGCGTTTCTTATATTCTAAGTTTTTCAGTGCAACTCACTCATATACTATGTACTATTTCTTATATTCTAAGTTTTTCAGTGCAACTCACTCATATACTATGTACTACAATGTGCGTTTCTTATATTCTAAGTTTTTCAGTGCAACTCACTCATATACTATGTACTACACTGTGCGTTTCTTATATTCTAAGTTTTTCAGTGCAACTCACTCATATCCTATGTACTACACTGTGCGTTTCTTATATTCTAAGTTTTTCAGTGCAACTCACTCATATACTATGTACTACACTGTGCTTTTCTTATATTCTAAATTTTTCAGTGCAACTCACTCATATACTATGTACTACACTGTGCGTTTCTTATATTCTAAGTTTTTCAGTGCAACTCACTCATATACTATGTACTACACTGTGCGTTTCTTATATTCTTAGTTTTTCAGTGCAACTCACTCATATACTATGTACTACACTGTGCGTTTCTTATATTCTAAGTTTTTCAGTGCAACTCACTCATATACTATGTACTACACTGTGCGTTTCTTATATTCTAAGTTTTTCAGTGCAACTCACTCATATACTATGTACTACACTGTGCGTTTCTTATATTCTAAGTTTTTCAGTGCAACTCACTCATATACTATGTACTACACTGTGCGTTTCTTATATTCTAAGTTTTTCAGTGCAACTCACTCATATACTATGTACTACACTGTGCGTTTCTTATATTCTTAGTTTTTCAGTGCAACTCATTCATATACTATGTACTACACTGTGCGTTTCTTATATTCTAAGTTTTTCAGTGCAACTCACTCATATACTATGTACTACACTGTGCGTTTCTTATATTCTAAGTTTTTCAGTGCAACTCACTCATATACTATGTACTACACTGTGCGTTTCTTATATTCTAAGTTTTTCAGTGCAACTCACTCATATACTATGTACTACACTGTGCGTTTCTTATACTCTAAGTTTTTCAGTGCAACTCACTCATATACTATGTATTACACTGTGCGTTTCTTATATTCTAAGTTTTTCAGTGCAACTCACTCATATACTATGTACTACACTGTGCATTTCGTGTAATGCCGGTTTTTCAGTAAATTCTAAGTTTTTCAGTGCAACTCACTCATATACTATGTACTACACTATGCGTTTCTTATATTCTAAGTTTTTCAGTGCAACTCACTCATATACTATGTACTACACTGTGCGTTTCTTATATTCTAAGTTTTTCAGTGCAACTCACTCATATACTATGTACTACACTGTGCGTTTCTTATATTCTAAGTTTTTCAGTGCAACTCACTCATATACTATGTACTACACTGTGCGTTTCTTATATTCTAAGTTTTTCAGTGCAACTCACTCATATACTATGTACTACACTGTGCGTTTCTTATTTTCTAAGTTTTTCAGTGCAACTCACTCATATACTATGTACTACACTGTGCATTTCGTGTAATGCTGGTTTTTCTGTAAATTCTAAGTTTTTCAGTGCAACTCACTCATATACTATGTACTACACTGTGCGTTTCTTATATTCTAAGTTTTTCAGTGCAACTCACTCATATACTATGTACTATTTCTTATATTCTAAGTTTTTCAGTGCAACTCACTCATATACTATGTACTACAATGTGCGTTTCTTATATTCTAAGTTTTTCAGTGCAACTCACTCATATACTATGTACTACACTGTGCGTTTCTTATATTCTAAGTTTTTCAGTGCAACTCACTCATATACTATGTACTACACTGTGCGTTTCTTATATTCTAAGTTTTTCAGTGCAACTCACTCATATACTATGTACTACACTGTGCGTTTCTTATATTCTAAGTTTTTCAGTGCAACTCACTCATATACTATGTACTACACTGTGCGTTTCTTATATTCTAAGTTTTTCAGTGCAACTCACTCATATACTATGTACTACACTGTGCGTTTCTTATATTCTAAGTTTTTCAGTGCAACTCACTCATATACTGTGTACTACACTGTGCGTTTCTTATATTCTGTTTTTCAGTGCAACTCACTCATATACTGTGTACTACACTGTGCGTTTCTTATATTCTTAGTTTTTCAGTGCAACTCACTCATATACTATGTACTACACTGTGCGTTTCTTATATTCTAAGTTTTTCAGTGCAACTCACTCATATACTATGTACTACACTGTGCGTTTCTTATATTCTAAGTTTTTCAGTGCAACTCACTCATATACTATGTACTACACTGTGCGTTTCTTATATTCTAAATTTTTCAGTGCAACTCACTCATATACTATGTACTACACTGTGCGTTTCTTATATTCTAAGTTTTTCAGTGCAACTCACTCATATACTATGTACTATACTGTGCGTTTCTTATATTCTAAGTTTTTCAGTGCAACTCACTCATATACTATGTACTACACTGTGCGTTTCTTATTTTCTAAGTTTTTCAGTGCAACTCACTCATATACTATGTACTACACTGTGCATTTCGTGTAATGCTGGTTTTTCTGTAAATTCTAAGTTTTTCAGTGCAACTCACTCATATACTATGTACTACACTGTGCGTTTCTTATATTCTAAGTTTTTCAGTGCAACTCACTCATATACTATGTACTATTTCTTATATTCTAAGTTTTTCAGTGCAACTCACTCATATACTATGTACTACAATGTGCGTTTCTTATATTCTAAGTTTTTCAGTGCAACTCACTCATATACTATGTACTACACTGTGCGTTTCTTATATTCTAAGTTTTTCAGTGCAACTCACTCATATACTATGTACTACACTGTGCGTTTCTTATATTCTAAGTTTTTCAGTGCAACTCACTCATATACTATGTACTACACTGTGCGTTTCTTATATTCTAAGTTTTTCAGTGCAACTCACTCATATACTATGTACTACACTGTGCGTTTCTTATATTCTAAGTTTTTCAGTGCAACTCACTCATATACTATGTACTACACTGTGCGTTTCTTATATTCTAAGTTTTTCAGTGCAACTCACTCATATACTATGTACTACACTGTGCGTTTCTTATATTCTAAGTTTTTCAGTGCAACTCACTCATATACTATGTACTACACTGTGCGTTTCTTATATTCTAAATTTTTCAGTGCAACTCACTCATATACTATGTACTACACTGTGCGTTTCTTATATTCTAAGTTTTTCAGTGCAACTCACTCATATACTATGTACTATACTGTGCGTTTCTTATATTCTAAGTTTTTCAGTGCAACTCACTCATATACTATGTACTACACTGTGCGTTTCTTATTTTCTAAGTTTTTCAGTGCAACTCACTCATATACTATGTACTACACTGTGCATTTCGTGTAATGCTGGTTTTTCTGTAAATTCTAAGTTTTTCAGTGCAACTCACTCATATACTATGTACTACACTGTGCGTTTCTTATATTCTAAGTTTTTCAGTGCAACTCACTCATATACTATGTACTATTTCTTATATTCTAAGTTTTTCAGTGCAACTCACTCATATACTATGTACTACAATGTGCGTTTCTTATATTCTAAGTTTTTCAGTGCAACTCACTCATATACTATGTACTACACTGTGCGTTTCTTATATTCTAAGTTTTTCAGTGCAACTCACTCATATACTATGTACTACACTGTGCGTTTCTTATATTCTAAGTTTTTCAGTGCAACTCACTCATATACTATGTACTACACTGTGCGTTTCTTATATTCTAAGTTTTTCAGTGCAACTCACTCATATACTATGTACTACACTGTGCGTTTCTTATATTCTAAGTTTTTCAGTGCAACTCACTCATATACTATGTACTACACTGTGCATTTCGTGTAATGCCGGTTTTTCAGTAAATTCTAAGTTTTTCAGTGCAACTCACTCATATACTATGTACTACACTGTGCGTTTCTTATATTCTAAGTTTTTCAGTGCAACTTACTCATATACTATGTACTACACTGTGCATTTCGTGTAATGCTGGTTTTTCTGTAAATTCAAAGTTTTTCAGTGCAACTCACTCATATACTATGTACTACACTGTGCGTTTCTTATATTCTAAGTTTTTCAGTGCAACTCACTCATATACTATGTACTATTTCTTATATTCTAAGTTTTTCAGTGCAACTCACTCATATACTATGTACTACACTGTGCGTTTCTTATATTCTAAGTTTTTCAGTGCAACTCACTCATATACTATGTACTACACTGTGCGTTTCTTATATTCTAAGTTTTTCAGTGCAACTCACTCATATCCTATGTACTACACTGTGCGTTTCTTATATTCTAAGTTTTTCAGTGCAACTCACTCATATACTATGTACTACACTGTGCGTTTCTTATATTCTAAATTTTTCAGTGCAACTCACTCATATACTATGTACTACACTGTGCGTTTCTTATATTCTAAGTTTTTCAGTGCAACTCACTCATATACTATGTACTACACTGTGCGTTTCTTATATTCTTAGTTTTTCAGTGCAACTCACTCATATACTATGTACTACACTGTGCGTTTCTTATATTCTAAGTTTTTCAGTGCAACTCACTCATATACTATGTACTACACTGTGCGTTTCTTATATTCTAAGTTTTTCAGTGCAACTCACTCATATACTATGTACTACACTGTGCGTTTCTTATATTCTAAGTTTTTCAGTGCAACTCACTCATATACTATGTACTACACTGTGCGTTTCTTATATTCTAAGTTTTTCAGTGCAACTCACTCATATACTATGTACTACACTGTGCGTTTCTTATATTCTTAGTTTTTCAGTGCAACTCATTCATATACTATGTACTACACTGTGCGTTTCTTATATTCTAAGTTTTTCAGTGCAACTCACTCATATACTATGTACTACACTGTGCGTTTCTTATATTCTAAGTTTTTCAGTGCAACTCACTCATATACTATGTACTACACTGTGCGTTTCTTATATTCTAAGTTTTTCAGTGCAACTCACTCATATACTATGTACTACACTGTGCGTTTCTTATACTCTAAGTTTTTCAGTGCAACTCACTCATATACTATGTATTACACTGTGCGTTTCTTATATTCTAAGTTTTTCAGTGCAACTCACTCATATACTATGTACTACACTGTGCATTTCGTGTAATGCCGGTTTTTCAGTAAATTTTAAGTTTTTCAGTGCAACTCACTCATATACTATGTACTACACTATGCGTTTCTTATATTCTAAGTTTTTCAGTGCAACTCACTCATATACTATGTACTACACTGTGCGTTTCTTATATTCTAAGTTTTTCAGTGCAACTCACTCATATACTATGTACTACACTGTGCGTTTCTTATATTCTAAGTTTTTCAGTGCAACTCACTCATATACTATGTACTACACTGTGCGTTTCTTATATTCTAAGTTTTTCAGTGCAACTCACTCATATACTATGTACTACACTGTGCGTTTCTTATTTTCTAAGTTTTTCAGTGCAACTCACTCATATACTATGTACTACACTGTGCATTTCGTGTAATGCTGGTTTTTCTGTAAATTCTAAGTTTTTCAGTGCAACTCACTCATATACTATGTACTACACTGTGCGTTTCTTATATTCTAAGTTTTTCAGTGCAACTCACTCATATACTATGTACTATTTCTTATATTCTAAGTTTTTCAGTGCAACTCACTCATATACTATGTACTACAATGTGCGTTTCTTATATTCTAAGTTTTTCAGTGCAACTCACTCATATACTATGTACTACACTGTGCGTTTCTTATATTCTAAGTTTTTCAGTGCAACTCACTCATATACTATGTACTACACTGTGCGTTTCTTATATTCTAAGTTTTTCAGTGCAACTCACTCATATACTATGTACTACACTGTGCGTTTCTTATATTCTAAGTTTTTCAGTGCAACTCACTCATATACTATGTACTACACTGTGCGTTTCTTATATTCTAAGTTTTTCAGTGCAACTCACTCATATACTATGTACTACACTGTGCGTTTCTTATATTCTAATTTTTCAGTGCAACTCACTCATATACTGTGTACTACACTGTGCGTTTCTTATATTCTAAGTTTTTCAGTGCAACTCACTCATATACTGTGTACTACACTGTGCGTTTCTTATATTCTTAGTTTTTCAGTGCAACTCACTCATATACTATGTACTACACTGTGCGTTTCTTATATTCTAAGTTTTTCAGTGCAACTCACTCATATACTATGTACTACACTGTGCGTTTCTTATATTCTAAGTTTTTCAGTGCAACTCACTCATATACTATGTACTACACTGTGCGTTTCTTATATTCTAAATTTTTCAGTGCAACTCACTCATATACTATGTACTACAATGTGCGTTTCTTATATTCTAAGTTTTTCAGTGCAACTCACTCATATACTATGTACTATACTGTGCGTTTCTTATATTCTAAGTTTTTCAGTGCAACTCACTCATATACTATGTACTACACTGTGCGTTTCTTATTTTCTAAGTTTTTCAGTGCAACTCACTCATATACTATGTACTACACTGTGCATTTCGTGTAATGCTGGTTTTTCTGTAAATTCTAAGTTTTTCAGTGCAACTCACTCATATACTATGTACTACACTGTGCGTTTCTTATATTCTAAGTTTTTCAGTGCAACTCACTCATATACTATGTACTATTTCTTATATTCTAAGTTTTTCAGTGCAACTCACTCATATACTATGTACTACAATGTGCGTTTCTTATATTCTAAGTTTTTCAGTGCAACTCACTCATATACTATGTACTACACTGTGCGTTTCTTATATTCTAAGTTTTTCAGTGCAACTCACTCATATACTATGTACTACACTGTGCGTTTCTTATATTCTAAGTTTTTCAGTGCAACTCACTCATATACTATGTACTACACTGTGCGTTTCTTATATTCTAAGTTTTTCAGTGCAACTCACTCATATACTATGTACTACACTGTGCGTTTCTTATATTCTAAGTTTTTCAGTGCAACTCACTCATATACTATGTACTACAATGTGCGTTTCTTATATTCTAAGTTTTTCAGTGCAACTCACTCATATACTATGTACTACACTGTGCGTTTCTTATATTCTAAGTTTTTCAGTGCAACTCACTCATATACTGTGTACTACACTGTGCGTTTCTTATATTCTGTTTTTCAGTGCAACTCACTCATATACTGTGTACTACACTGTGCGTTTCTTATATTCTTAGTTTTTCAGTGCAACTCACTCATATACTATGTACTACACTGTGCGTTTCTTATATTCTAAGTTTTTCAGTGCAACTCACTCATATACTATGTACTACACTGTGCGTTTCTTATATTCTAAGTTTTTCAGTGCAACTCACTCATATACTATGTACTACACTGTGCGTTTCTTATATTCTAAATTTTTCAGTGCAACTCACTCATATACTATGTACTACACTGTGCGTTTCTTATATTCTAAGTTTTTCAGTGCAACTCACTCATATACTATGTACTATACTGTGCGTTTCTTATATTCTAAGTTTTTCAGTGCAACTCACTCATATACTATGTACTACACTGTGCGTTTCTTATTTTCTAAGTTTTTCAGTGCAACTCACTCATATACTATGTACTACACTGTGCATTTCGTGTAATGCTGGTTTTTCTGTAAATTCTAAGTTTTTCAGTGCAACTCACTCATATACTATGTACTACACTGTGCGTTTCTTATATTCTAAGTTTTTCAGTGCAACTCACTCATATACTATGTACTATTTCTTATATTCTAAGTTTTTCAGTGCAACTCACTCATATACTATGTACTACAATGTGCGTTTCTTATATTCTAAGTTTTTCAGTGCAACTCACTCATATACTATGTACTACACTGTGCGTTTCTTATATTCTAAGTTTTTCAGTGCAACTCACTCATATACTATGTACTACACTGTGCGTTTCTTATATTCTAAGTTTTTCAGTGCAACTCACTCATATACTATGTACTACACTGTGCGTTTCTTATATTCTAAGTTTTTCAGTGCAACTCACTCATATACTATGTACTACACTGTGCGTTTCTTATATTCTAAGTTTTTCAGTGCAACTCACTCATATACTATGTACTACACTGTGCGTTTCTTATATTCTAAGTTTTTCAGTGCAACTCACTCATATACTATGTACTACACTGTGCGTTTCTTATATTCTAAGTTTTTCAGTGCAACTCACTCATATACTATGTACTACACTGTGCGTTTCTTATATTCTAAATTTTTCAGTGCAACTCACTCATATACTATGTACTACACTGTGCGTTTCTTATATTCTAAGTTTTTCAGTGCAACTCACTCATATACTATGTACTATACTGTGCGTTTCTTATATTCTAAGTTTTTCAGTGCAACTCACTCATATACTATGTACTACACTGTGCGTTTCTTATTTTCTAAGTTTTTCAGTGCAACTCACTCATATACTATGTACTACACTGTGCATTTCGTGTAATGCTGGTTTTTCTGTAAATTCTAAGTTTTTCAGTGCAACTCACTCATATACTATGTACTACACTGTGCGTTTCTTATATTCTAAGTTTTTCAGTGCAACTCACTCATATACTATGTACTATTTCTTATATTCTAAGTTTTTCAGTGCAACTCACTCATATACTATGTACTACAATGTGCGTTTCTTATATTCTAAGTTTTTCAGTGCAACTCACTCATATACTATGTACTACACTGTGCGTTTCTTATATTCTAAGTTTTTCAGTGCAACTCACTCATATACTATGTACTACACTGTGCGTTTCTTATATTCTAAGTTTTTCAGTGCAACTCACTCATATACTATGTACTACACTGTGCGTTTCTTATATTCTAAGTTTTTCAGTGCAACTCACTCATATACTATGTACTACACTGTGCGTTTCTTATATTCTAAGTTTTTCAGTGCAACTCACTCATATACTATGTACTACACTGTGCATTTCGTGTAATGCCGGTTTTTCAGTAAATTCTAAGTTTTTCAGTGCAACTCACTCATATACTATGTACTACACTGTGCGTTTCTTATATTCTAAGTTTTTCAGTGCAACTTACTCATATACTATGTACTACACTGTGCATTTCGTGTAATGCTGGTTTTTCTGTAAATTCAAAGTTTTTCAGTGCAACTCACTCATATACTATGTACTACACTGTGCGTTTCTTATATTCTAAGTTTTTCAGTGCAACTCACTCATATACTATGTACTATTTCTTATATTCTAAGTTTTTCAGTGCAACTCACTCATATACTATGTACTACACTGTGCGTTTCTTATATTCTAAGTTTTTCAGTGCAACTCACTCATATACTATGTACTACACTGTGCGTTTCTTATATTCTAAGTTTTTCAGTGCAACTCACTCATATCCTATGTACTACACTGTGCGTTTCTTATATTCTAAGTTTTTCAGTGCAACTCACTCATATACTATGTACTACACTGTGCGTTTCTTATATTCTAAATTTTTCAGTGCAACTCACTCATATACTATGTACTACACTGTGCGTTTCTTATATTCTAAGTTTTTCAGTGCAACTCACTCATATACTATGTACTACACTGTGCGTTTCTTATATTCTTAGTTTTTCAGTGCAACTCACTCATATACTATGTACTACACTGTGCGTTTCTTATATTCTAAGTTTTTCAGTGCAACTCACTCATATACTATGTACTACACTGTGCGTTTCTTATATTCTAAGTTTTTCAGTGCAACTCACTCATATACTATGTACTACACTGTGCGTTTCTTATATTCTAAGTTTTTCAGTGCAACTCACTCATATACTATGTACTACACTGTGCGTTTCTTATATTCTAAGTTTTTCAGTGCAACTCACTCATATACTATGTACTACACTGTGCGTTTCTTATATTCTTAGTTTTTCAGTGCAACTCATTCATATACTATGTACTACACTGTGCGTTTCTTATATTCTAAGTTTTTCAGTGCAACTCACTCATATACTATGTACTACACTGTGCGTTTCTTATATTCTAAGTTTTTCAGTGCAACTCACTCATATACTATGTACTACACTGTGCGTTTCTTATATTCTAAGTTTTTCAGTGCAACTCACTCATATACTATGTACTACACTGTGCGTTTCTTATACTCTAAGTTTTTCAGTGCAACTCACTCATATACTATGTATTACACTGTGCGTTTCTTATATTCTAAGTTTTTCAGTGCAACTCACTCATATACTATGTACTACACTGTGCATTTCGTGTAATGCCGGTTTTTCAGTAAATTTTAAGTTTTTCAGTGCAACTCACTCATATACTATGTACTACACTATGCGTTTCTTATATTCTAAGTTTTTCAGTGCAACTCACTCATATACTATGTACTACACTGTGCGTTTCTTATATTCTAAGTTTTTCAGTGCAACTCACTCATATACTATGTACTACACTGTGCGTTTCTTATATTCTAAGTTTTTCAGTGCAACTCACTCATATACTATGTACTACACTGTGCGTTTCTTATATTCTAAGTTTTTCAGTGCAACTCACTCATATACTATGTACTACACTGTGCGTTTCTTATTTTCTAAGTTTTTCAGTGCAACTCACTCATATACTATGTACTACACTGTGCATTTCGTGTAATGCTGGTTTTTCTGTAAATTCTAAGTTTTTCAGTGCAACTCACTCATATACTATGTACTACACTGTGCGTTTCTTATATTCTAAGTTTTTCAGTGCAACTCACTCATATACTATGTACTATTTCTTATATTCTAAGTTTTTCAGTGCAACTCACTCATATACTATGTACTACAATGTGCGTTTCTTATATTCTAAGTTTTTCAGTGCAACTCACTCATATACTATGTACTACACTGTGCGTTTCTTATATTCTAAGTTTTTCAGTGCAACTCACTCATATACTATGTACTACACTGTGCGTTTCTTATATTCTAAGTTTTTCAGTGCAACTCACTCATATACTATGTACTACACTGTGCGTTTCTTATATTCTAAGTTTTTCAGTGCAACTCACTCATATACTATGTACTACACTGTGCGTTTCTTATATTCTAAGTTTTTCAGTGCAACTCACTCATATACTATGTACTACACTGTGCGTTTCTTATATTCTAAGTTTTTCAGTGCAACTCACTCATATACTGTGTACTACACTGTGCGTTTCTTATATTCTAAGTTTTTCAGTGCAACTCACTCATATACTGTGTACTACACTGTGCGTTTCTTATATTCTTAGTTTTTCAGTGCAACTCACTCATATACTATGTACTACACTGTGCGTTTCTTATATTCTAAGTTTTTCAGTGCAACTCACTCATATACTATGTACTACACTGTGCGTTTCTTATATTCTAAGTTTTTCAGTGCAACTCACTCATATACTATGTACTACACTGTGCGTTTCTTATATTCTAAATTTTTCAGTGCAACTCACTCATATACTATGTACTACAATGTGCGTTTCTTATATTCTAAGTTTTTCAGTGCAACTCACTCATATACTATGTACTATACTGTGCGTTTCTTATATTCTAAGTTTTTCAGTGCAACTCACTCATATACTATGTACTACACTGTGCGTTTCTTATTTTCTAAGTTTTTCAGTGCAACTCACTCATATACTATGTACTACACTGTGCATTTCGTGTAATGCTGGTTTTTCTGTAAATTCTAAGTTTTTCAGTGCAACTCACTCATATACTATGTACTACACTGTGCGTTTCTTATATTCTAAGTTTTTCAGTGCAACTCACTCATATACTATGTACTATTTCTTATATTCTAAGTTTTTCAGTGCAACTCACTCATATACTATGTACTACAATGTGCGTTTCTTATATTCTAAGTTTTTCAGTGCAACTCACTCATATACTATGTACTACACTGTGCGTTTCTTATATTCTAAGTTTTTCAGTGCAACTCACTCATATACTATGTACTACACTGTGCGTTTCTTATATTCTAAGTTTTTCAGTGCAACTCACTCATATACTATGTACTACACTGTGCGTTTCTTATATTCTAAGTTTTTCAGTGCAACTCACTCATATACTATGTACTACACTGTGCGTTTCTTATATTCTTAGTTTTTCAGTGCAACTCATTCATATACTATGTACTACACTGTGCGTTTCTTATATTCTAAGTTTTTCAGTGCAACTCACTCATATACTATGTACTACACTGTGCGTTTCTTATATTCTAAGTTTTTCAGTGCAACTCACTCATATACTATGTACTACACTGTGCGTTTCTTATATTCTAAGTTTTTCAGTGCAACTCACTCATATACTATGTACTACACTGTGCGTTTCTTATACTCTAAGTTTTTCAGTGCAACTCACTCATATACTATGTATTACACTGTGCGTTTCTTATATTCTAAGTTTTTCAGTGCAACTCACTCATATACTATGTACTACACTGTGCATTTCGTGTAATGCCGGTTTTTCAGTAAATTCTAAGTTTTTCAGTGCAACTCACTCATATACTATGTACTACACTATGCGTTTCTTATATTCTAAGTTTTTCAGTGCAACTCACTCATATACTATGTACTACACTGTGCGTTTCTTATATTCTAAGTTTTTCAGTGCAACTCACTCATATACTATGTACTACACTGTGCGTTTCTTATATTCTAAGTTTTTCAGTGCAACTCACTCATATACTATGTACTACACTGTGCGTTTCTTATATTCTAAGTTTTTCAGTGCAACTCACTCATATACTATGTACTACACTGTGCGTTTCTTATTTTCTAAGTTTTTCAGTGCAACTCACTCATATACTATGTACTACACTGTGCATTTCGTGTAATGCTGGTTTTTCTGTAAATTCTAAGTTTTTCAGTGCAACTCACTCATATACTATGTACTACACTGTGCGTTTCTTATATTCTAAGTTTTTCAGTGCAACTCACTCATATACTATGTACTATTTCTTATATTCTAAGTTTTTCAGTGCAACTCACTCATATACTATGTACTACAATGTGCGTTTCTTATATTCTAAGTTTTTCAGTGCAACTCACTCATATACTATGTACTACACTGTGCGTTTCTTATATTCTAAGTTTTTCAGTGCAACTCACTCATATACTATGTACTACACTGTGCGTTTCTTATATTCTAAGTTTTTCAGTGCAACTCACTCATATACTATGTACTACACTGTGCGTTTCTTATATTCTAAGTTTTTCAGTGCAACTCACTCATATACTATGTACTACACTGTGCGTTTCTTATATTCTAAGTTTTTCAGTGCAACTCACTCATATACTATGTACTACACTGTGCGTTTCTTATATTCTAAGTTTTTCAGTGCAACTCACTCATATACTGTGTACTACACTGTGCGTTTCTTATATTCTAAGTTTTTCAGTGCAACTCACTCATATACTGTGTACTACACTGTGCGTTTCTTATATTCTTAGTTTTTCAGTGCAACTCACTCATATACTATGTACTACACTGTGCGTTTCTTATATTCTAAGTTTTTCAGTGCAACTCACTCATATACTATGTACTACACTGTGCGTTTCTTATATTCTAAGTTTTTCAGTGCAACTCACTCATATACTATGTACTACACTGTGCGTTTCTTATATTCTAAATTTTTCAGTGCAACTCACTCATATACTATGTACTACACTGTGCGTTTCTTATATTCTAAGTTTTTCAGTGCAACTCACTCATATACTATGTACTATACTGTGCGTTTCTTATATTCTTAGTTTTTCAGTGCAACTCACTCAAATACTATGTACTACACTGTGCGTTTCTTATATTCTAAGTTTTTCAGTGCAACTAACTCATATACTATGTACTACACTGTGCGTTTCTTATATTCTAAGTTTTTCAGTGCAACTCACTCATATACTATGTACTACAATGTGCGTTTCTTATATTCTAAGTTTTTCAGTGCAACTCACTCATATACTATGTACTACACTGTGCGTTTCTTATATTCTAAGTTTTTCAGTGCAACTCACTCATATACTATGTACTACACTGTGCGTTTCTTATATTCTTAGTTTTTCAGTGCAACTCACTCATATACTATGTACTACACTGTGCGTTTCTTATATTCTAAGTTTTTCAGTGCAACTCACTCATATACTATGTACTACACTGTGCGTTTCTTATATTCTAAGTTTTTCAGTGCAACTCACTCATATACTATGTACTACACTGTGCGTTTCTTATATTCTAAGTTTTTCAGTGCAACTCACTCATATACTATGTACTACAATGTGCGTTTCTTATATTCTAAGTTTTTCAGTGCAACTCACTCATATACTATGTACTACACTGTGCGTTTCTTATATTCTAAGTTTTTCAGTGCAACTCACTCATATACTATGTACTACACTGTGCGTTTCTTATATTCTTAGTTTTTCAGTGCAACTCACTCATATACTATGTACTACACTGTGCGTTTCTTATATTCTAATTTATTCAGTGCAACTCACTCATATACTATGTACTACACTGTGCGTTTCTTATATTCTAAGTTTTTCAGTGCAACTCACTCATATACTATGTACTACACTGTGCGTTTCTTATATTCTAAGTTTTTCAGTGCAACTCACTCATATACTATGTACTACACTGTGCGTTTCTTATATTCTAAGTTTTTCAGTGCAACTCACTCATATACTATGTACTACACTGTGCATTTCGTGTAATGCTGGTTTTTCTGTAAATTCTAAGTTTTTCAGTGCAACTCACTCATATACTCTGTACTACACTGTGCGTTTCTTATATTCTAAGTTTTTCAGTGCAACACACTCATATACTATGTACTACACTGTGCGTTTCTTATATTCTAAGTTTTTCAGTGCAACTCACTCATATACTATGTACTACACTGTGCGTTTCTTATATTCTAAGTTTTTCAGTGCAACTCACTCATATACTATGTACTACACTGTGCGTTTCTTATATTCTAAGTTTTTCAGTGCAACTCACTCATATACTATGTACTACACTGTGCGTTTCTTATATTCTAAGTTTTTCAGTGCAACTCACTCATATACTATGTACTACACTGTGCGTTTCTTATATTCTAAGTTTTTCAGTGCAACTCACTCATATACTATGTACTACACTGTGCGTTTCTTATATTCTAAGTTTTTCAGTGCAACTCACTCATATACTATGTACTATACTGTGCGTTTCTTATATTCTAAGTTTTTCAGTGCAACTCACTCATATACTATGTACTACACTGTGCGTTTCTTATATTCTAAGTTTTTCAGTGCAACTCACTCATATACTATGTACTACACTGTGCGTTTCTTATATTCTAAGTTTTTCAGTGCAACTCACTCATATACTATGTACTACAATGTGCGTTTCTTATATTCTAAGTTTTTCAGTGCAACTCACTCATATACTATGTACTACACTGTGCGTTTCTTATATTCTAAGTTTTTCAGTGCAACTCACTCATATACTATGTACTATACTGTGCGTTTCTTATATTCTTAGTTTTTCAGTGCAACTCACTCATATACTATGTACTACACTGTGCGTTTCTTATATTCTAAGTTTTTCAGTACAACTCACTCATATACTATGTACTACACTGTGCGTTTCTTATATTCTAAGTTTTTCAGTGCAACTCACTCATATACTATGTACTACACTGTGCGTTTCTTATATTCTAAGTTTTTCAGTGCAACTCACTCATATACTATGTACTATTTCTTATATTCTAAGTTTTTCAGTGCAACTCACTCATATACTATGTACTACAATGTGCGTTTCTTATATTCTAAGTTTTTCAGTGCAACTCACTCATATACTATGTACTACACTGTGCGTTTCTTATATTCTAAGTTTTTCAGTGCAACTCACTCATATACTATGTACTACACTGTGCGTTTCTTATATTCTAAGTTTTTCAGTGCAACTCACTCATATACTATGTACTACACTGTGCGTTTCTTATATTCTAAGTTTTTCAGTGCAACTCACTCATATACTATGTACTACACTGTGCGTTTCTTATATTCTAAGTTTTTCAGTACAACTCACTCATATACTATGTACTACACTGTGCGTTTCTTATATTCTAAGTTTTTCAGTGCAACTCACTCATATACTATGTACTACACTGTGCGTTTCTTATATTCTAAGTTTTTCAGTGCAACTCACTCATATACTATGTACTACACTGTGCGTTTCTTATATTCTAAGTTTTTCAGTGCAACTCACTCATATACTATGTACTACACTGTGCGTTTCTTATATTCTTAGTTTTTCAGTGCAACTCACTCATATACTATGTACTACACTGTGCGTTTCTTATATTCTAAGTTTTTCAGTGCAACTCACTCATATACTATGTACTACACTGTGCGTTTCTTATATTCTAAGTTTTTCAGTGCAACTCACTCATATACTATGTACTACACTGTGCGTTTCTTATATTCTAAGTTTTTCAGTGCAACTCACTCATATACTATGTACTACACTGTGCGTTTCTTATATTCTTAGTTTTTCAGTGCAACTCATTCATATACTATGTACTACACTGTGCGTTTCTTATATTCTAAGTTTTTCAGTGCAACTCACTCATATACTATGTACTACACTGTGCGTTTCTTATATTCTAAGTTTTTCAGTGCAACTCACTCATATACTATGTACTACACTGTGCGTTTCTTATATTCTAAGTTTTTCAGTGCAACTCACTCATATACTATGTACTACACTGTGCGTTTCTTATACTCTAAGTTTTTCAGTGCAACTCACTCATATACTATGTATTACACTGTGCGTTTCTTATATTCTAAGTTTTTCAGTGCAACTCACTCATATACTATGTACTACACTGTGCGTTTCTTATATTCTAAGTTTTTCAGTGCAACTCACTCATATACTATGTACTACACTGTGCGTTTCTTATATTCTAAGTTTTTCAGTGCAACTCACTCATATACTGTGTACTACACTGTGCGTTTCTTATATTCTAAGTTTTTCAGTGCAACTCACTCATATACTGTGTACTACACTGTGCGTTTCTTATATTCTTAGTTTTTCAGTGCAACTCACTCATATACTATGTACTACACTGTGCGTTTCTTATATTCTAAGTTTTTCAGTGCAACTCACTCATATACTATATACTACACTGTGCGTTTCTTATATTCTAAGTTTTTCAGTGCAACTCACTCATATACTATGTACTACACTGTGCGTTTCTTATATTCTAAATTTTTCAGTGCAACTCACTCATATACTATGTACTACACTGTGCGTTTCTTATATTCTAAGTTTTTCAGTGCAACTCACTCATATACTATGTACTATACTGTGCGTTTCTTATATTCTTAGTTTTTCAGTGCAACTCACTCAAATACTATGTACTACACTGTGCGTTTCTTATATTCTAAGTTTTTCAGTGCAACTAACTCATATACTATGTACTACACTGTGCGTTTCTTATATTCTAAGTTTTTCAGTGCAACTCACTCATATACTATGTACTACAATGTGCGTTTCTTATATTCTAAGTTTTTCAGTGCAACTCACTCATATACTATGTACTACACTGTGCGTTTCTTATATTCTAAGTTTTTCAGTGCAACTCACTCATATACTATGTACTACACTGTGCGTTTCTTATATTCTTAGTTTTTCAGTGCAACTCACTCATATACTATGTACTACACTGTGCGTTTCTTATATTCTAAGTTTTTCAGTGCAACTCACTCATATACTATGTACTACACTGTGCGTTTCTTATATTCTAAGTTTTTCAGTGCAACTCACTCATATACTATGTACTACACTGTGCGTTTCTTATATTCTAAGTTTTTCAGTGCAACTTACTCATATACTATGTACTACACTGTGCATTTCGTGTAATGCTGGTTTTTCTGTAAATTCTAAGTTTTTCAGTGCAACTCACTCATATACTATGTACTACACTGTGCGTTTCTTATATTCTAAGTTTTTCAGTGCAACTCACTCATATACTATGTACTACACTGTGCGTTTCTTATATTCTAAGTTTTTCAGTGCAACTCACTCATATACTATGTACTACAATGTGCGTTTCTTATATTCTAAGTTTTTCAGTGCAACTCACTCATATACTATGTACTACACTGTGCGTTTCTTATATTCTAAGTTTTTCAGTGCAACTCACTCATATACTATGTACTACACTGTGCGTTTCTTATATTCTTAGTTTTTCAGTGCAACTCACTCATATACTATGTACTACACTGTGCGTTTCTTATATTCTAAGTTTTTCAGTGCAACTCACTCATATACTATGTACTACACTGTGCGTTTCTTATATTCTAAGTTTTTCAGTGCAACTCACTCATATACTATGTACTACACTGTGCGTTTCTTATATTCTAAGTTTTTCAGTGCAACTCACTCATATACTATGTACTACACTGTGCATTTCGTGTAATGCTGGTTTTTCTGTAAATTCTAAGTTTTTCAGTGCAACTCACTCATATACTCTGTACTACACTGTGCGTTTCTTATATTCTAAGTTTTTCAGTGCAACACACTCATATACTATGTACTACAATGTGCGTTTCTTATATTCTAAGTTTTTCAGTGCAACTCACTCATATACTATGTACTACACTGTGCGTTTCTTATATTCTAAGTTTTTCAGTGCAACTCACTCATATACTATGTACTACACTGTGCGTTTCTTATATTCTAAGTTTTTCAGTGCAACTCACTCATATACTATGTACTACACTGTGCGTTTCTTATATTCTAAGTTTTTCAGTGCAACTCACTCATATACTATGTACTACACTGTGCGTTTCTTATATTCTAAGTTTTTCAGTGCAACTCACTCATATACTATGTACTACACTGTGCGTTTCTTATATTCTAAGTTTTTCAGTGCAACTCACTCATATACTATGTACTACACTGTGCATTTCGTGTAATGCTGGTTTTTCTGTAAATTCTAAGTTTTTCAGTGCAACTCACTCATATACTCTGTACTACACTGTGCGTTTCTTATATTCTAAGTTTTTCAGTGCAACACACTCATATACTATGTACTACACTGTGCGTTTCTTATATTCTAAGTTTTTCAGTGCAACTCACTCATATACTATGTACTACACTGTGCGTTTCTTATATTCTAAGTTTTTCAGTGCAACTCACTCATATACTATGTACTACACTGTGCGTTTCTTATATTCTAAGTTTTTCAGTGCAACTCACTCATATACTATGTACTACACTGTGCGTTTCTTATATTCTAAGTTTTTCAGTGCAACTCACTCATATACTATGTACTACACTGTGCGTTTCTTATATTCTAAGTTTTTCAGTGCAACTCACTCATATACTATGTACTACACTGTGCGTTTCTTATATTCTAAGTTTTTCAGTGCAACTCACTCATATACTATGTACTATACTGTGCGTTTCTTATATTCTAAGTTTTTCAGTGCAACTCACTCATATACTATGTACTACACTGTGCGTTTCTTATATTCTAAGTTTTTCAGTGCAACTCACTCATATACTATGTACTACACTGTGCGTTTCTTATATTCTAAGTTTTTCAGTGCAACTCACTCATATACTATGTACTACAATGTGCGTTTCTTATATTCTAAGTTTTTCAGTGCAACTCACTCATATACTATGTACTACACTGTGCGTTTCTTATATTCTAAGTTTTTCAGTGCAACTCACTCATATACTATGTACTATACTGTGCGTTTCTTATATTCTTAGTTTTTCAGTGCAACTCACTCATATACTATGTACTACACTGTGCGTTTCTTATATTCTAAGTTTTTCAGTACAACTCACTCATATACTATGTACTACACTGTGCGTTTCTTATATTCTAAGTTTTTCAGTGCAACTCACTCATATACTATGTACTACACTGTGCGTTTCTTATATTCTAAGTTTTTCAGTGCAACTCACTCATATACTATGTACTATTTCTTATATTCTAAGTTTTTCAGTGCAACTCACTCATATACTATGTACTACAATGTGCGTTTCTTATATTCTAAGTTTTTCAGTGCAACTCACTCATATACTATGTACTACACTGTGCGTTTCTTATATTCTAAGTTTTTCAGTGCAACTCACTCATATACTATGTACTACACTGTGCGTTTCTTATATTCTAAGTTTTTCAGTGCAACTCACTCATATACTATGTACTACACTGTGCGTTTCTTATATTCTAAGTTTTTCAGTGCAACTCACTCATATACTATGTACTACACTGTGCGTTTCTTATATTCTAAGTTTTTCAGTACAACTCACTCATATACTATGTACTACACTGTGCGTTTCTTATATTCTAAGTTTTTCAGTGCAACTCACTCATATACTATGTACTACACTGTGCGTTTCTTATATTCTAAGTTTTTCAGTGCAACTCACTCATATACTATGTACTACACTGTGCGTTTCTTATATTCTAAGTTTTTCAGTGCAACTCACTCATATACTATGTACTACACTGTGCGTTTCTTATATTCTTAGTTTTTCAGTGCAACTCACTCATATACTATGTACTACACTGTGCGTTTCTTATATTCTAAGTTTTTCAGTGCAACTCACTCATATACTATGTACTACACTGTGCGTTTCTTATATTCTAAGTTTTTCAGTGCAACTCACTCATATACTATGTACTACACTGTGCGTTTCTTATATTCTAAGTTTTTCAGTGCAACTCACTCATATACTATGTACTACACTGTGCGTTTCTTATATTCTTAGTTTTTCAGTGCAACTCATTCATATACTATGTACTACACTGTGCGTTTCTTATATTCTAAGTTTTTCAGTGCAACTCACTCATATACTATGTACTACACTGTGCGTTTCTTATATTCTAAGTTTTTCAGTGCAACTCACTCATATACTATGTACTACACTGTGCGTTTCTTATATTCTAAGTTTTTCAGTGCAACTCACTCATATACTATGTACTACACTGTGCGTTTCTTATACTCTAAGTTTTTCAGTGCAACTCACTCATATACTATGTATTACACTGTGCGTTTCTTATATTCTAAGTTTTTCAGTGCAACTCACTCATATACTATGTACTACACTGTGCGTTTCTTATATTCTAAGTTTTTCAGTGCAACTCACTCATATACTATGTACTACACTGTGCGTTTCTTATATTCTAAGTTTTTCAGTGCAACTCACTCATATACTGTGTACTACACTGTGCGTTTCTTATATTCTAAGTTTTTCAGTGCAACTCACTCATATACTGTGTACTACACTGTGCGTTTCTTATATTCTTAGTTTTTCAGTGCAACTCACTCATATACTATGTACTACACTGTGCGTTTCTTATATTCTAAGTTTTTCAGTGCAACTCACTCATATACTATATACTACACTGTGCGTTTCTTATATTCTAAGTTTTTCAGTGCAACTCACTCATATACTATGTACTACACTGTGCGTTTCTTATATTCTAAATTTTTCAGTGCAACTCACTCATATACTATGTACTACACTGTGCGTTTCTTATATTCTAAGTTTTTCAGTGCAACTCACTCATATACTATGTACTATACTGTGCGTTTCTTATATTCTTAGTTTTTCAGTGCAACTCACTCAAATACTATGTACTACACTGTGCGTTTCTTATATTCTAAGTTTTTCAGTGCAACTAACTCATATACTATGTACTACACTGTGCGTTTCTTATATTCTAAGTTTTTCAGTGCAACTCACTCATATACTATGTACTACAATGTGCGTTTCTTATATTCTAAGTTTTTCAGTGCAACTCACTCATATACTATGTACTACACTGTGCGTTTCTTATATTCTAAGTTTTTCAGTGCAACTCACTCATATACTATGTACTACACTGTGCGTTTCTTATATTCTTAGTTTTTCAGTGCAACTCACTCATATACTATGTACTACACTGTGCGTTTCTTATATTCTAAGTTTTTCAGTGCAACTCACTCATATACTATGTACTACACTGTGCGTTTCTTATATTCTAAGTTTTTCAGTGCAACTCACTCATATACTATGTACTACACTGTGCGTTTCTTATATTCTAAGTTTTTCAGTGCAACTTACTCATATACTATGTACTACACTGTGCATTTCGTGTAATGCTGGTTTTTCTGTAAATTCTAAGTTTTTCAGTGCAACTCACTCATATACTATGTACTACACTGTGCGTTTCTTATATTCTAAGTTTTTCAGTGCAACTCACTCATATACTATGTACTACACTGTGCGTTTCTTATATTCTAAGTTTTTCAGTGCAACTCACTCATATACTATGTACTACAATGTGCGTTTCTTATATTCTAAGTTTTTCAGTGCAACTCACTCATATACTATGTACTACACTGTGCGTTTCTTATATTCTAAGTTTTTCAGTGCAACTCACTCATATACTATGTACTACACTGTGCGTTTCTTATATTCTTAGTTTTTCAGTGCAACTCACTCATATACTATGTACTACACTGTGCGTTTCTTATATTCTAAGTTTTTCAGTGCAACTCACTCATATACTATGTACTACACTGTGCGTTTCTTATATTCTAAGTTTTTCAGTGCAACTCACTCATATACTATGTACTACACTGTGCGTTTCTTATATTCTAAGTTTTTCAGTGCAACTCACTCATATACTATGTACTACACTGTGCATTTCGTGTAATGCTGGTTTTTCTGTAAATTCTAAGTTTTTCAGTGCAACTCACTCATATACTCTGTACTACACTGTGCGTTTCTTATATTCTAAGTTTTTCAGTGCAACACACTCATATACTATGTACTACAATGTGCGTTTCTTATATTCTAAGTTTTTCAGTGCAACTCACTCATATACTATGTACTACACTGTGCGTTTCTTATATTCTAAGTTTTTCAGTGCAACTCACTCATATACTATGTACTACACTGTGCGTTTCTTATATTCTAAGTTTTTCAGTGCAACTCACTCATATACTATGTACTACACTGTGCGTTTCTTATATTCTAAGTTTTTCAGTGCAACTCACTCATATACTATGTACTACACTGTGCGTTTCTTATATTCTAAGTTTTTCAGTGCAACTCACTCATATACTATGTACTACACTGTGCGTTTCTTATATTCTAAGTTTTTCAGTGCAACTCACTCATATACTATGTACTATACTGTGCGTTTCTTATATTCTAAGTTTTTCAGTGCAACTCACTCATATACTATGTACTACACTGTGCGTTTCTTATATTCTAAGTTTTTCAGTGCAACTCACTCATATACTATGTACTACACTGTGCGTTTCTTATATTCTAAGTTTTTCAGTGCAACTCACTCATATACTATGTACTACAATGTGCGTTTCTTATATTCTAAGTTTTTCAGTGCAACTCACTCATATACTATGTACTACACTGTGCGTTTCTTATATTCTAAGTTTTTCAGTGCAACTCACTCATATACTATGTACTATACTGTGCGTTTCTTATATTCTTAGTTTTTCAGTGCAACTCACTCATATACTATGTACTACACTGTGCGTTTCTTATATTCTAAGTTTTTCAGTACAACTCACTCATATACTATGTACTACACTGTGCGTTTCTTATATTCTAAGTTTTTCAGTGCAACTCACTCATATACTATGTACTACACTGTGCGTTTCTTATATTCTAAGTTTTTCAGTGCAACTCACTCATATACTATGTACTATTTCTTATATTCTAAGTTTTTCAGTGCAACTCACTCATATACTATGTACTACAATGTGCGTTTCTTATATTCTAAGTTTTTCAGTGCAACTCACTCATATACTATGTACTACACTGTGCGTTTCTTATATTCTAAGTTTTTCAGTGCAACTCACTCATATACTATGTACTACACTGTGCGTTTCTTATATTCTAAGTTTTTCAGTGCAACTCACTCATATACTATGTACTACACTGTGCGTTTCTTATATTCTAAGGTTTTCAGTGCAACTCACTCATATACTATGTACTACACTGTGCGTTTCTTATATTCTAAGTTTTTCAGTGCAACTCACTCATATACTATGTACTACACTGTGCGTTTCTTATATTCTAAGTTTTTCAGTGCAACTCACTCATATACTATGTACTACACTGTGCGTTTCTTATATTCTAAGTTTTTCAGTGCAACTCACTCATATACTATGTACTACACTGTGCGTTTCTTATATTCTTAGTTTTTCAGTGCAACTCACTCATATACTATGTACTACACTGTGCGTTTCTTATATTCTAAGTTTTTCAGTGCAACTCACTCATATACTATGTACTACACTGTGCGTTTCTTATATTCTAAGTTTTTCAGTGCAACTCACTCATATACTATGTACTACACTGTGCGTTTCTTATATTCTAAGTTTTTCAGTGCAACTCACTCATATACTATGTACTACACTGTGCGTTTCTTATATTCTTAGTTTTTCAGTGCAACTCATTCATATACTATGTACTACACTGTGCGTTTCTTATATTCTAAGTTTTTCAGTGCAACTCACTCATATACTATGTACTACACTGTGCGTTTCTTATATTCTAAGTTTTTCAGTGCAACTCACTCATATACTATGTACTACACTGTGCGTTTCTTATATTCTAAGTTTTTCAGTGCAACTCACTCATATACTATGTACTACACTGTGCGTTTCTTATACTCTAAGTTTTTCAGTGCAACTCACTCATATACTATGTATTACACTGTGCGTTTCTTATATTCTAAGTTTTTCAGTGCAACTCACTCATATACTATGTACTACACTGTGCATTTCGTGTAATGCCGGTTTTTCAGTAAATTCTAAGTTTTTCAGTGCAACTCACTCATATACTATGTACTACACTATGCGTTTCTTATATTCTAAGTTTTTCAGTGCAACTCACTCATATACTATGTACTACACTGTGCTTTTCTTATATTCTAAGTTTTTCAGTGCAACTCACTCATATACTATGTACTACACTGTGCGTTTCTTATATTCTAAGTTTTTCAGTGCAACTCACTCATATACTATGTACTACACTGTGCGTTTCTTATATTCTAAGTTTTTCAGTGCAACTCACTCATATACTATGTACTACACTGTGCGTTTCTTATATTCTAAGTTTTTCAGTGCAACTCACTCATATACTATGTACTACACTGTGCGTTTCTTATATTCTAAGTTTTTCAGTGCAACTCACTCATATACTATGTACTATTTCTTATATTCTAAGTTTTTCAGTGCAACTCACTCATATACTATGTACTACAATGTGTGTTTCTTATATTCTAAGTTTTTCAGTGCAACTCACTCATATACTATGTACTACACTGTGCGTTTCTTATATTCTAAGTTTTTCAGTGCAACTCACTCATATACTATGTACTACACTGTGCGTTTCTTATATTCTAAGTTTTTCAGTGCAACTCACTCATATACTATGTACTACACTGTGCGTTTCTTATATTCTAAGTTTTTCAGTGCAACTCACTCATATACTATGTACTACACTGTGCGTTTCTTATATTCTAAGTTTTTCAGTGCAACTCACTCATATACTATGTACTACACTGTGCGTTTCTTATATTCTAAGTTTTTCAGTGCAACTCACTCATATACTATGTACTACACTGTGCGTTTCTTATATTCTAAGTTTTTCAGTGCAACTCACTCATATACTATGTACTACACTGTGCGTTTCTTATATTCTAAGTTTTTCAGTGCAACTCACTCATATACTATGTACTACACTGTGCGTTTCTTATATTCTTAGTTTTTCAGTGCAACTCACTCATATACTATGTACTACACTGTGCGTTTCTTATATTCTAAGTTTTTCAGTGCAACTCACTCATATACTATGTACTACACTGTGCGTTTCTTATATTCTAAATTTTTCAGTGCAACTCACTCATATACTATGTACTACACTGTGCGTTTCTTATATTCTAAGTTTTTCAGTGCAACTCACTCATATACTATGTACTACACTGTGTGTTTCTTATATTCTAAGTTTTTCAGTGCAACTCACTCATATACTATGTACTATACTGTGCGTTTCTTATATTCTTAGTTTTTCAGTGCAACTCACTCAAATACTATGTACTACACTGTGCGTTTCTTATATTCTAAGTTTTTCAGTGCAACTAACTCATATACTATGTACTACACTGTGCGTTTCTTATATTCTAAGTTTTTCAGTGCAACTCACTCATATACTATGTACTACAATGTGCGTTTCTTATATTCTAAGTTTTTCAGTGCAACTCACTCATATACTATGTACTACACTGTGCGTTTCTTATATTCTAAGTTTTTCAGTGCAACTCACTCATATACTATGTACTACACTGTGCGTTTCTTATATTCTTAGTTTTTCAGTGCAACTCACTCATATACTATGTACTACACTGTGCGTTTCTTATATTCTAAGTTTTTCAGTGCAACTCACTCATATACTATGTACTACACTGTGCGTTTCTTATATTCTAAGTTTTTCAGTGCAACTCACTCATATACTATGTACTACACTGTGCGTTTCTTATATTCTAAGTTTTTCAGTGCAACTCACTCATATACTATGTACTACACTGTGCATTTCGTGTAATGCTGGTTTTTCTGTAAATTCTAAGTTTTTCAGTGCAACTCACTCATATACTCTGTACTACACTGTGCGTTTCTTATATTCTAAGTTTTTCAGTGCAACACACTCATATACTATGTACTACACTGTGCGTTTCTTATATTCTAAGTTTTTCAGTGCAACTCACTCATATACTATGTACTACACTGTGCGTTTCTTATATTCTAAGTTTTTCAGTGCAACTCACTCATATACTATGTACTACACTGTGCGTTTCTTATATTCTAAGTTTTTCAGTGCAACTCACTCATATACTATGTACTACACTGTGCGTTTCTTATATTCTAAGTTTTTCAGTGCAACTCACTCATATACTATGTACTACACTGTGCGTTTCTTATATTCTTAGTTTTTCAGTGCAACTCACTCATATACTATGTACTACACTGTGCGTTTCTTATATTCTAAGTTTTTCAGTGCAACTCACTCATATACTATGTACTACACTGTGCGTTTCTTATATTCTAAATTTTTCAGTGCAACTCACTCATATACTATGTACTACACTGTGCGTTTCTTATATTCTAAGTTTTTCAGTGCAACTCACTCATATACTATGTACTACACTGTGTGTTTCTTATATTCTAAGTTTTTCAGTGCAACTCACTCATATACTATGTACTATACTGTGCGTTTCTTATATTCTTAGTTTTTCAGTGCAACTCACTCAAATACTATGTACTACACTGTGCGTTTCTTATATTCTAAGTTTTTCAGTGCAACTAACTCATATACTATGTACTACACTGTGCGTTTCTTATATTCTAAGTTTTTCAGTGCAACTCACTCATATACTATGTACTACAATGTGCGTTTCTTATATTCTAAGTTTTTCAGTGCAACTCACTCATATACTATGTACTACACTGTGCGTTTCTTATATTCTAAGTTTTTCAGTGCAACTCACTCATATACTATGTACTACACTGTGCGTTTCTTATATTCTTAGTTTTTCAGTGCAACTCACTCATATACTATGTACTACACTGTGCGTTTCTTATATTCTAAGTTTTTCAGTGCAACTCACTCATATACTATGTACTACACTGTGCGTTTCTTATATTCTAAGTTTTTCAGTGCAACTCACTCATATACTATGTACTACACTGTGCGTTTCTTATATTCTAAGTTTTTCAGTGCAACTCACTCATATACTATGTACTACACTGTGCATTTCGTGTAATGCTGGTTTTTCTGTAAATTCTAAGTTTTTCAGTGCAACTCACTCATATACTCTGTACTACACTGTGCGTTTCTTATATTCTAAGTTTTTCAGTGCAACACACTCATATACTATGTACTACACTGTGCGTTTCTTATATTCTAAGTTTTTCAGTGCAACTCACTCATATACTATGTACTACACTGTGCGTTTCTTATATTCTAAGTTTTTCAGTGCAACTCACTCATATACTATGTACTACACTGTGCGTTTCTTATATTCTAAGTTTTTCAGTGCAACTCACTCATATACTATGTACTACACTGTGCGTTTCTTATATTCTAAGTTTTTCAGTGCAACTCACTCATATACTATGTACTACACTGTGCGTTTCTTATATTCTAAGTTTTTCAGTGCAACTCACTCATATACTATGTACTACACTGTGCGTTTCTTATATTCTAAGTTTTTCAGTGCAACTCACTCATATACTATGTACTATACTGTGCGTTTCTTATATTCTAAGTTTTTCAGTGCAACTCACTCATATACTATGTACTACACTGTGCGTTTCTTATATTCTAAGTTTTTCAGTGCAACTCACTCATATACTATGTACTACACTGTGCGTTTCTTATATTCTAAGTTTTTCAGTGCAACTCACTCATATACTATGTACTACAATGTGCGTTTCTTATATTCTAAGTTTTTCAGTGCAACTCACTCATATACTATGTACTACACTGTGCGTTTCTTATATTCTAAGTTTTTCAGTGCAACTCACTCATATACTATGTATTATACTGTGCGTTTCTTATATTCTTAGTTTTTCAGTGCAACTCACTCATATACTATGTACTACACTGTGCGTTTCTTATATTCTAAGTTTTTCAGTGCAACTCACTCATATACTATGTACTACACTGTGCGTTTCTTATATTCTAAGTTTTTCAGTGCAACTCACTCATATACTATGTACTACACTGTGCGTTTCTTATATTCTAAGTTTTTCAGTGCAACTCACTCATATACTATGTACTATTTCTCATATTCTAAGTTTTTCAGTGCAACTCACTCATATACTATGTACTACAATGTGCGTTTCTTATATTCTAAGTTTTTCAGTGCAACTCACTCATATACTATGTACTACACTGTGCGTTTCTTATATTCTAAGTTTTTCAGTGCAACTCACTCATATACTATGTACTACACTGTGCGTTTCTTATATTCTAAGTTTTTCAGTGCAACTCACTCATATACTATGTACTACACTGTGCGTTTCTTATATTCTAAGTTTTTCAGTGCAACTCACTCATATACTATGTACTACACTGTGCGTTTCTTATATTCTAAGTTTTTCAGTGCAACTCACTCATATACTATGTACTACACTGTGCGTTTCTTATATTCTAAGTTTTTCAGTGCAACTCACTCATATACTATGTACTACACTGTGCGTTTCTTATATTCTTAGTTTTTCAGTGCAACTCACTCATATACTATGTACTACACTGTGCGTTTCTTATATTCTAAGTTTTTCAGTGCAACTCACTCATATACTATGTACTACACTGTGCGTTTCTTATATTCTAAGTTTTTCAGTGCAACTCACTCATATACTATGTACTACACTGTGCGTTTCTTATATTCTAAGTTTTTCAGTGCAACTCACTCATATACTATGTACTACACTATGCGTTTCTTATATTCTAAGTTTTTCAGTGCAACTCACTCATATACTATGTACTACACTGTGCGTTTCTTATATTCTAAGTTTTTCAGTGCAACTCACTCATATACTATGTACTACACTGTGCGTTTCTTATATTCTAAGTTTTTCAGTGCAACTCACTCATATACTATGTACTACACTGTGCGTTTCTTATATTCTAAGTTTTTCAGTGCAACTCACTCATATACTATGTACTACACTGTGCGTTTCTTATATTCTAAGTTTTTCAGTGCAACTCACTCATATACTATGTACTACACTGTGCATTTCGTGTAATGCTGGTTTTTCTGTAAATTCTAAGTTTTTCAGTGCAACTCACTCATATACTATGTACTACACTGTGCGTTTCTTATATTCTAAGTTTTTCAGTGCAACTCACTCATATACTATGTACTATTTCTTATATTCTAAGTTTTTCAGTGCAACTCACTCATATACTATGTACTACAATGTGTGTTTCTTATATTCTAAGTTTTTCAGTGCAACTCACTCATATACTATGTACTACACTGTGCGTTTCTTATATTCTAAGTTTTTCAGTGCAACTCACTCATATACTATGTACTACACTGTGCGTTTCTTATATTCTAAGTTTTTCAGTGCAACTCACTCATATACTATGTACTACACTGTGCGTTTCTTATATTCTAAGTTTTTCAGTGCAACTCACTCATATACTATGTACTACACTGTGCGTTTCTTATATTCTAAGTTTTTCAGTGCAACTCACTCATATACTATGTACTACACTGTGCGTTTCTTATATTCTAAGTTTTTCAGTGCAACTCACTCATATACTATGTACTACACTGTGCGTTTCTTATATTCTAAGTTTTTCAGTGCAACTCACTCATATACTATGTACTACACTGTGCGTTTCTTATATTCTAAGTTTTTCAGTGCAACTCACTCATATACTATGTACTACACTGTGCGTTTCTTATATTCTTAGTTTTTCAGTGCAACTCACTCATATACTATGTACTACACTGTGCGTTTCTTATATTCTAAGTTTTTCAGTGCAACTCACTCATATACTATGTACTACACTGTGCGTTTCTTATATTCTAAGTTTTTCAGTGCAACTCACTCATATACTATGTACTACACTGTGCGTTTCTTATATTCTAAGTTTTTCAGTGCAACTCACTCATATACTATGTACTACACTGTGCGTTTCTTATATTCTAAGTTTTTCAGTGCAACTCACTCATATACTATGTACTACACTGTGCGTTTCTTATATTCTAAGTTTTTCAGTGCAACTCACTCATATACTATGTACTACACTGTGCGTTTCTTATATTCTAAGTTTTTCAGTGCAACTCACTCATATACTATGTACTACACTGTGCGTTTCTTATATTCTAAGAAGTTTTTCAGTGCAACTCACTCATATACTATGTACTACACTGTGCATTTCGTGTAATGCTGGTTTTTCTGTAAATTCTAAGTTTTTCAGTGCAACTCACTCATATACTATGTACTACACTGTGCGTTTCTTATATTCTAAGTTTTTCAGTGCAACTCACTCATATACTATGTACTATTTCTTATATTCTAAGTTTTTCAGTGCAACTCACTCATATACTATGTACTACAATGTGCGTTTCTTATATTCTAAGTTTTTCAGTGCAACTCACTCATATACTATGTACTACACTGTGCGTTTCTTATATTCTAAGTTTTTCAGTGCAACTCACTCATATACTATGTACTACACTGTGCGTTTCTTATATTCTAAGTTTTTCAGTGCAACTCACTCATATACTATGTACTACACTGTGCATTTCGTGTAATGCTGGTTTTTCTGTAAATTCTAAGTTTTTCAGTGCAACTCACTCATATACTATGTACTACACTGTGCGTTTCTTATATTCTAAGTTTTTCAGTGCAACTCACTCATATACTATGTACTATTTCTTATATTCTAAGTTTTTCAGTGCAACTCACTCATATACTATGTACTACAATGTGTGTTTCTTATATTCTAAGTTTTTCAGTGCAACTCACTCATATACTATGTACTACACTGTGCGTTTCTTATATTCTAAGTTTTTCAGTGCAACTCACTCATATACTATGTACTACACTGTGCGTTTCTTATATTCTAAGTTTTTCAGTGCAACTCACTCATATACTATGTACTACACTGTGCGTTTCTTATATTCTAAGTTTTTCAGTGCAACTCACTCATATACTATGTACTACACTGTGCGTTTCTTATATTCTAAGTTTTTCAGTGCAACTCACTCATATACTATGTACTACACTGTGCGTTTCTTATATTCTAAGTTTTTCAGTGCAACTCACTCATATACTATGTACTACACTGTGCGTTTCTTATATTCTAAGTTTTCAGTGCAACTCACTCATATACTATGTACTACACTGTGCGTTTCTTATATTCTAAGTTTTTCAGTGCAACTCACTCATATACTATGTACTACACTGTGCGTTTCTTATATTCTTAGTTTTTCAGTGCAACTCACTCATATACTATGTACTACACTGTGCGTTTCTTATATTCTAAGTTTTTCAGTGCAACTCACTCATATACTATGTACTACACTGTGCGTTTCTTATATTCTAAGTTTTTCAGTGCAACTCACTCATATACTATGTACTACACTGTGCGTTTCTTATATTCTAAGTTTTTCAGTGCAACTCACTCATATACTATGTACTACACTGTGTGTTTCTTATATTCTAAGTTTTTCAGTGCAACTCACTCATATACTATGTACTATACTGTGCGTTTCTTATATTCTTAGTTTTTCAGTGCAACTCACTCAAATACTATGTACTACACTGTGCGTTTCTTATATTCTAAGTTTTTCAGTGCAACTAACTCATATACTATGTACTACACTGTGCGTTTCTTATATTCTAAGTTTTTCAGTGCAACTCACTCATATACTATGTACTACAATGTGCGTTTCTTATATTCTAAGTTTTTCAGTGCAACTCACTCATATACTATGTACTACACTGTGCGTTTCTTATATTCTAAGTTTTTCAGTGCAACTCACTCATATACTATGTACTACACTGTGCGTTTCTTATATTCTTAGTTTTTCAGTGCAACTCACTCATATACTATGTACTACACTGTGCGTTTCTTATATTCTAAGTTTTTCAGTGCAACTCACTCATATACTATGTACTACACTGTGCGTTTCTTATATTCTAAGTTTTTCAGTGCAACTCACTCATATACTATGTACTACACTGTGCGTTTCTTATATTCTAAGTTTTTCAGTGCAACTCACTCATATACTATGTACTACACTGTGCATTTCGTGTAATGCTGGTTTTTCTGTAAATTCTAAGTTTTTCAGTGCAACTCACTCATATACTCTGTACTACACTGTGCGTTTCTTATATTCTAAGTTTTTCAGTGCAACACACTCATATACTATGTACTACACTGTGCGTTTCTTATATTCTAAGTTTTTCAGTGCAACTCACTCATATACTATGTACTACACTGTGCGTTTCTTATATTCTAAGTTTTTCAGTGCAACTCACTCATATACTATGTACTACACTGTGCGTTTCTTATATTCTAAGTTTTTCAGTGCAACTCACTCATATACTATGTACTACACTGTGCGTTTCTTATATTCTAAGTTTTTCAGTGCAACTCACTCATATACTATGTACTACACTGTGCGTTTCTTATATTCTAAGTTTTTCAGTGCAACTCACTCATATACTATGTACTACACTGTGCGTTTCTTATATTCTAAGTTTTTCAGTGCAACTCACTCATATACTATGTACTATACTGTGCGTTTCTTATATTCTAAGTTTTTCAGTGCAACTCACTCATATACTATGTACTACACTGTGCGTTTCTTATATTCTAAGTTTTTCAGTGCAACTCACTCATATACTATGTACTACACTGTGCGTTTCTTATATTCTAAGTTTTTCAGTGCAACTCACTCATATACTATGTACTACAATGTGCGTTTCTTATATTCTAAGTTTTTCAGTGCAACTCACTCATATACTATGTACTACACTGTGCGTTTCTTATATTCTAAGTTTTTCAGTGCAACTCACTCATATACTATGTATTATACTGTGCGTTTCTTATATTCTTAGTTTTTCAGTGCAACTCACTCATATACTATGTACTACACTGTGCGTTTCTTATATTCTAAGTTTTTCAGTGCAACTCACTCATATACTATGTACTACACTGTGCGTTTCTTATATTCTAAGTTTTTCAGTGCAACTCACTCATATACTATGTACTACACTGTGCGTTTCTTATATTCTAAGTTTTTCAGTGCAACTCACTCATATACTATGTACTATTTCTTATATTCTAAGTTTTTCAGTGCAACTCACTCATATACTATGTACTACAATGTGCGTTTCTTATATTCTAAGTTTTTCAGTGCAACTCACTCATATACTATGTACTACACTGTGCGTTTCTTATATTCTAAGTTTTTCAGTGCAACTCACTCATATACTATGTACTACACTGTGCGTTTCTTATATTCTAAGTTTTTCAGTGCAACTCACTCATATACTATGTACTACACTGTGCGTTTCTTATATTCTAAGTTTTTCAGTGCAACTCACTCATATACTATGTACTACACTGTGCGTTTCTTATATTCTAAGTTTTTCAGTGCAACTCACTCATATACTATGTACTACACTGTGCGTTTCTTATATTCTAAGTTTTTCAGTGCAACTCACTCATATACTATGTACTACACTGTGCGTTTCTTATATTCTAAGTTTTTCAGTGCAACTCACTCATATACTATGTACTACACTGTGCGTTTCTTATATTCTAAGTTTTTCAGTGCAACTCACTCATATACTATGTACTACACTGTGCGTTTCTTATATTCTTAGATTTTCAGTGCAACTCACTCATATACTATGTACTATTTCTTATATTCTAAGTTTTTCAGTGCAACTCACTCATATACTATGTACTACAATGTGCGTTTCTTATATTCTAAGTTTTTCAGTGCAACTCACTCATATACTATGTACTACACTGTGCGTTTCTTATATTCTAAGTTTTTCAGTGCAACTCACTCATATACTATGTACTACACTGTGCGTTTCTTATATTCTAAGTTTTTCAGTGCAACTCACTCATATACTATGTACTACACTGTGCATTTCGTGTAATGCTGGTTTTTCTGTAAATTCTAAGTTTTTCAGTGCAACTCACTCATATACTATGTACTACACTGTGCGTTTCTTATATTCTAAGTTTTTCAGTGCAACTCACTCATATACTATGTACTATTTCTTATATTCTAAGTTTTTCAGTGCAACTCACTCATATACTATGTACTACAATGTGTGTTTCTTATATTCTAAGTTTTTCAGTGCAACTCACTCATATACTATGTACTACACTGTGCGTTTCTTATATTCTAAGTTTTTCAGTGCAACTCACTCATATACTATGTACTACACTGTGCGTTTCTTATATTCTAAGTTTTTCAGTGCAACTCACTCATATACTATGTACTACACTGTGCGTTTCTTATATTCTAAGTTTTTCAGTGCAACTCACTCATATACTATGTACTACACTGTGCGTTTCTTATATTCTAAGTTTTTCAGTGCAACTCACTCATATACTATGTACTACACTGTGCGTTTCTTATATTCTAAGTTTTTCAGTGCAACTCACTCATATACTATGTACTACACTGTGCGTTTCTTATATTCTAAGTTTTTCAGTGCAACTCACTCATATACTATGTACTACACTGTGCGTTTCTTATATTCTTAGTTTTTCAGTGCAACTCACTCATATACTATGTACTACACTGTGCGTTTCTTATATTCTAAGTTTTTCAGTGCAACTCACTCATATACTATGTACTACACTGTGCGTTTCTTATATTCTAAGTTTTTCAGTGCAACTCACTCATATACTATGTACTACACTGTGCGTTTCTTATATTCTAAGTTTTTCAGTGCAACTCACTCATATACTATGTACTACACTGTGTGTTTCTTATATTCTAAGTTTTTCAGTGCAACTCACTCATATACTATGTACTATACTGTGCGTTTCTTATATTCTTAGTTTTTCAGTGCAACTCACTCAAATACTATGTACTACACTGTGCGTTTCTTATATTCTAAGTTTTTCAGTGCAACTAACTCATATACTATGTACTACACTGTGCGTTTCTTATATTCTAAGTTTTTCAGTGCAACTCACTCATATACTATGTACTACAATGTGCGTTTCTTATATTCTAAGTTTTTCAGTGCAACTCACTCATATACTATGTACTACACTGTGCGTTTCTTATATTCTAAGTTTTTCAGTGCAACTCACTCATATACTATGTACTACACTGTGCGTTTCTTATATTCTTAGTTTTTCAGTGCAACTCACTCATATACTATGTACTACACTGTGCGTTTCTTATATTCTAAGTTTTTCAGTGCAACTCACTCATATACTATGTACTACACTGTGCGTTTCTTATATTCTAAGTTTTTCAGTGCAACTCACTCATATACTATGTACTACACTGTGCGTTTCTTATATTCTAAGTTTTTCAGTGCAACTCACTCATATACTATGTACTACACTGTGCATTTCGTGTAATGCTGGTTTTTCTGTAAATTCTAAGTTTTTCAGTGCAACTCACTCATATACTCTGTACTACACTGTGCGTTTCTTATATTCTAAGTTTTTCAGTGCAACACACTCATATACTATGTACTACACTGTGCGTTTCTTATATTCTAAGTTTTTCAGTGCAACTCACTCATATACTATGTACTACACTGTGCGTTTCTTATATTCTAAGTTTTTCAGTGCAACTCACTCATATACTATGTACTACACTGTGCGTTTCTTATATTCTAAGTTTTTCAGTGCAACTCACTCATATACTATGTAATACACTGTGCGTTTCTTATATTCTAAGTTTTTCAGTGCAACTCACTCATATACTATGTACTACACTGTGCGTTTCTTATATTCTAAGTTTTTCAGTGCAACTCACTCATATACTATGTACTACACTGTGCGTTTCTTATATTCTAAGTTTTTCAGTGCAACTCACTCATATACTATGTACTACACTGTGCGTTTCTTATATTCTAAGTTTTTCAGTGCAACTCACTCATATACTATGTACTACACTGTGCGTTTCTTATATTCCTAGTTTTTCAGTGCAACTCACTCATATACTATGTACTACACTGTGCGTTTCTTATATTCTAAGTTTTTCAGTGCAACTCACTCATATACTATGTACTACAATGTGCGTTTCTTATATTCTAAGTTTTTCAGTGCAACTCACTCATATACTATGTACTACACTGTGCGTTTCTTATATTCTAAGTTTTTCAGTGCAACTCACTCATATACTATGTATTATACTGTGCGTTTCTTATATTCTTAGTTTTTCAGTGCAACTCACTCATATACTATGTACTACACTGTGCGTTTCTTATATTCTAAGTTTTTCAGTGCAACTCACTCATATACTATGTACTACACTGTGCGTTTCTTATATTCTAAGTTTTTCAGTGCAACTCACTCATATACTATGTACTACACTGTGCGTTTCTTATATTCTAAGTTTTTCAGTGCAACTCACTCATATACTATGTACTATTTCTTATATTCTAAGTTTTTCAGTGCAACTCACTCATATACTATGTACTACAATGTGCGTTTCTTATATTCTAAGTTTTTCAGTGCAACTCACTCATATACTATGTACTACACTGTGCGTTTCTTATATTCTAAGTTTTTCAGTGCAACTCACTCATATACTATGTACTACACTGTGCGTTTCTTATATTCTAAGTTTTTCAGTGCAACTCACTCATATACTATGTACTACACTGTGCGTTTCTTATATTCTAAGTTTTTCAGTGCAACTCACTCATATACTATGTACTACACTGTGCGTTTCTTATATTCTAAGTTTTTCAGTGCAACTCACTCATATACTATGTACTACACTGTGCGTTTCTTATATTCTAAGTTTTTCAGTGCAACTCACTCATATACTATGTACTACACTGTGCGTTTCTTATATTCTAAGTTTTTCAGTGCAACTCACTCATATACTATGTACTACACTGTGCGTTTCTTATATTCTAAGTTTTTCAGTGCAACTCACTCATATACTATGTACTACACTGTGCGTTTCTTATATTCTAAGTTTTTCAGTGCAACTCACTCATATACTATGTACTACACTGTGCGTTTCTTATATTCTTAGTTTTTCAGTGCAACTCACTCATATACTATGTACTACACTGTGCGTTTCTTATATTCTAAGTTTTTCAGTGCAACTCACTCATATACTATGTACTACACTGTGCGTTTCTTATATTCTAAGTTTTTCAGTGCAACTCACTCATATACTATGTACTACACTGTGCGTTTCTTATATTCTAAGTTTTTCAGTGCAACTCACTCATATACTATGTACTACACTGTGCGTTTCTTATATTCTAAGTTTTTCAGTGCAACTCACTCATATACTATGTACTACACTGTGCGTTTCTTATATTCTAAGTTTTTCAGTGCAACTCACTCATATACTATGTACTACACTGTGCGTTTCTTATATTCTAAGTTTTTCAGTGCAACTCACTCATATACTATGTACTATTTCTTATATTCTAAGTTTTTCAGTGCAACTCACTCATATACTATGTACTACAATGTGCGTTTCTTATATTCTAAGTTTTTCAGTGCAACTCACTCATATACTATGTAGTACACTGTGCGTTTCTTATATTCTAAGTTTTTCAGTGCAACTCACTCATATACTATGTACTACACTGTGCGTTTCTTATATTCTAAGTTTTTCAGTGCAACTCACTCATATACTATGTACTACACTGTGCGTTTCTTATATTCTAAGTTTTTCAGTGCAACTCACTCATATACTATGTACTACACTGTGCGTTTCTTATATTCTAAGTTTTTCAGTGCAACTCACTCATATACTATGTACTACACTGTGCGTTTCTTATATTCTAAGTTTTTCAGTGCAACTCACTCATATACTATGTACTACACTGTGCGTTTCTTATATTCTTAGTTTTTCAGTGCAACTCACTCATATACTATGTACTACACTGTGCGTTTCTTATATTCTAAGTTTTTCAGTGCAACTCACTCATATACTATGTACTACACTGTGCGTTTCTTATATTCTAAGTTTTTCAGTGCAACTCACTCATATACTATGTACTACACTGTGCGTTTCTTATATTCTAAGTTTTTCAGTGCAACTCACTCATATACTATGTACTACACTGTGCGTTTCTTATATTCTTAGTTTTTCAGTGCAACTCATTCATATACTATGTACTACACTGTGCGTTTCTTATATTCTAAGTTTTTCAGTGCAACTCACTCATATACTATGTACTACACTGTGCGTTTCTTATATTCTAAGTTTTTCAGTGCAACTCACTCATATACTATGTACTACACTGTGCGTTTCTTATATTCTAAGTTTTTCAGTGCAACTCACTCATATACTATGTACTACACTGTGCGTTTCTTATACTCTAAGTTTTTCAGTGCAACTCACTCATATACTATGTATTACACTGTGCGTTTCTTATATTCTAAGTTTTTCAGTGCAACTCACTCATATACTATGTACTACACTGTGCATTTCGTGTAATGCCGGTTTTTCAGTAAATTCTAAGTTTTTCAGTGCAACTCACTCATATACTATGTACTACACTATGCGTTTCTTATATTCTAAGTTTTTCAGTGCAACTCACTCATATACTATGTACTACACTGTGCGTTTCTTATATTCTAAGTTTTTCAGTGCAACTCACTCATATACTATGTACTACACTGTGCGTTTCTTATATTCTAAGTTTTTCAGTGCAACTCACTCATATACTATGTACTACACTGTGCGTTTCTTATATTCTAAGTTTTTCAGTGCAACTCACTCATATACTATGTACTACAGTGTGCGTTTCTTATATTCTAAGTTTTTCAGTGCAACTCACTCATATACTATGTACTACACTGTGCATTTCGTGTAATGCTGGTTTTTCTGTAAATTCTAAGTTTTTCAGTGCAACTCACTCATATACTATGTACTACACTGTGCGTTTCTTATATTCTAAGTTTTTCAGTGCAACTCACTCATATACTATGTACTATTTCTTATATTCTAAGTTTTTCAGTGCAACTCACTCATATACTCTGTACTACACTGTGCGTTTCTTATATTCTAAGTTTTTCAGTGCAACACACTCATATACTATGTACTACACTGTGCGTTTCTTATATTCTAAGTTTTTCAGTGCAACTCACTCATATACTATGTACTACACTGTGCGTTTCTTATATTCTAAGTTTTTCAGTGCAACTCACTCATATACTATGTACTACACTGTGCGTTTCTTATATTCTAAGTTTTTCAGTGCAACTCACTCATATACTATGTACTGTACTGTGCGTTTCTTATATTCTAAGTTTTTCAGTGCAACTCACTCATATACTATGTACTACACTGTGCGTTTCTTATATTCTAAGTTTTTCAGTGCAACTCACTCATATACTATGTACTACACTGTGCGTTTCTTATATTCTAAGTTTTTCAGTGCAACTCACTCATATACTATGTACTACAATGTGTGTTTCTTATATTCTAAGTTTTTCAGTGCAACTCACTCATATACTATGTACTACACTGTGCGTTTCTTATATTCTAAGTTTTTCAGTGCAACTCACTCATATACTATGTACTATACTGTGCGTTTCTTATATTCTTAGTTTTTCAGTGCAACTCACTCATATACTATGTACTACACTGTGCGTTTCTTATATTCTAAGTTTTTCAGTGCAACTCACTCATATACTATGTACTACACTGTGCGTTTCTTATATTCTAAGTTTTTCAGTGCAACTCACTCATATACTATGTACTACACTGTGCGTTTTTTATATTCTAAGTTTTTCAGTGCAACTCACTCATATACTATGTACTATTTCTTATATTCTAAGTTTTTCAGTGCAACTCACTCATATACTATGTACTACAATGTGCGTTTCTTATATTCTAAGTTTTTCAGTGCAACTCACTCATATACTATGTACTACACTGTGCGTTTCTTATATTCTAAGTTTTTCAGTGCAACTCACTCATATACTATGTACTACACTGTGCGTTTCTTATATTCTAAGTTTTTCAGTGCAACTCACTCATATACTATGTACTACACTGTGCGTTTCTTATATTCTAAGTTTTTCAGTGCAACTCACTCATATACTATGTACTACACTGTGCGTTTCTTATATTCTAAGTTTTTCAGTGCAACTCACTCATATACTATGTACTACACTGTGCGTTTCTTATATTCTAAGTTTTTCAGTGCAACTCACTCATATACTATGTACTACATTGTGCGTTTCTTATATTCTTAGTTTTTCAGTGCAACTCACTCATATACTATGTACTACACTGTGCGTTTCTTATATTCTAAGTTTTTCAGTGCAACTCACTCATATACTATGTACTACACTGTGCGTTTCTTATATTCTAAGTTTTTCAGTGCAACTCACTCATATCCTATGTACTACACTGTGCGTTTCTTATATTCTAAGTTTTTCAGTGCAACTCACTCATATACTATGTACTACACTGTGCGTTTCTTATATTCTAAGTTTTTCAGTGCAACTCACTCATATACTATGTACTACACTGTGCGTTTCTTATATTCTTAGTTTTTCAGTGCAACTCACTCATATACTATGTACTACACTGTGCGTTTCTTATATTCTAAGTTTTTCAGTGCAACTCACTCATATACTATGTACTACACTGTGCGTTTCTTATATTCTAAGTTTTTCAGTGCAACTCACTCATATACTATGTACTACACTGTGCGTTTCTTATATTCTAAGTTTTTCAGTGCAACTCACTCATATACTATGTACTACACTGTGCGTTTCTTATACTCTAAGTTTTTCAGTGCAACTCACTCATATACTATGTATTACACTGTGCGTTTCTTATATTCTAAGTTTTTCAGTGCAACTCACTCATATACTATGTACTACACTGTGCATTTCGTGTAATGCCGGTTTTTCAGTAAATTCTAAGTTTTTCAGTGCAACTCACTCATATACTATGTACTACACTATGCGTTTCTTATATTCTAAGTTTTTCAGTGCAACTCACTCATATACTATGTACTACACTGTGCGTTTCTTATATTCTAAGTTTTTCAGTGCAACTCACTCATATACTATGTACTACACTGTGCGTTTCTTATATTCTAAGTTTTTCAGTGCAACTCACTCATATACTATGTACTACACTGTGCGTTTCTTATATTCTAAGTTTTTCAGTGCAACTCACTCATATACTATGTACTACACTGTGCATTTCGTGTAATGCTGGTTTTTCTGTAAATTCTAAGTTTTTCAGTGCAACTCACTCATATACTATGTACTACACTGTGCGTTTCTTATATTCTAAGTTTTTCAGTGCAACTCACTCATATACTATGTACTATTTCTTATATTCTAAGTTTTTCAGTGCAACTCACTCATATACTATGTACTACAATGTGCGTTTCTTATATTCTAAGTTTTTCAGTGCAACTCACTCATATACTATGTACTACACTGTGCGTTTCTTATATTCTAAGTTTTTCAGTGCAACTCACTCATATACTATGTACTACACTGTGCGTTTCTTATATTCTAAGTTTTTCAGTGCAACTCACTCATATACTATGTACTACACTGTGCGTTTCTTATATTCTAAGTTTTTCAGTGCAACTCACTCATATACTATGTACTACACTGTGCGTTTCTTATATTCTAAGTTTTTCAGTGCAACTCACTCATATACTATGTACTACACTGTGCGTTTCTTATATTCTAAGTTTTTCAGTGCAACTCACTCATATACTATGTACTACACTGTGCGTTTTTTATTTTCTAAGTTTTTCAGTGCAACTCACTCATATACTATGTACTACACTGTGCGTTTCTTATATTCTAAGTTTTTCAGTGCAACTCACTCATATACTATGTACTACACTGTGCGTTTCTTATATTCTAAGTTTTTCAGTGCAACTCACTCATATACTATGTACTATACTGTGCGTTTCTTATATTCTAAGTTTTTCAGTGCAACTCACTCATATACTATGTACTACACTGTGCGTTTCTTATATTCTAAGTTTTTCAGTGCAACTCACTCATATACTATGTACTACACTGTGCGTTTCTTATATTCTAAGTTTTTCAGTGCAACTCACTCATATACTATGTACTATACTGTGCGTTTCTTATATTCTTAGTTTTTCAGTGCAACTCACTCAAATATTATGTACTACACTGTGCGTTTCTTATATTCTAAGTTTTTCAGTGCAACTAACTCATATACTATGTACTACACTGTGCGTTTCTTATATTCTAAGTTTTTCAGTGCAACTCACTCATATACTATGTACTACAATGTGCGTTTCTTATATTCTAAGTTTTTCAGTGCAACTCACTCATATACTATGTACTACACTGTGCGTTTCTTATATTCTAAGTTTTTCAGTGCAACTCACTCATATACTATGTACTACACTGTGCGTTTCTTATATTCTTAGTTTTTCAGTGCAACTCACTCATATACTATGTACTACACTGTGCGTTTCTTATATTCTAAGTTTTTCAGTGCAACTCACTCATATACTATGTACTACACTGTGCGTTTCTTATATTCTAAGTTTGTCAGTGCAACTCACTCATATACTATGTACTACACTGTGCGTTTCTTATATTCTAAGTTTTTCAGTGCAACTCACTCATATACTATGTACTACACTGTGCGTTTCTTATATTCTAAGTTTTTCAGTGCAACTTACTCATATACTATGTACTACACTGTGCATTTCGTGTAATGCTGGTTTTTCTGTAAATTCTAAGTTTTTCAGTGCAACTCACTCATATACTATGTACTACACTGTGCGTTTCTTATATTCTAAGTTTTTCAGTGCAACTCACTCATATACTATGTACTACACTGTGCGTTTCTTATATTCTAAGTTTTTCAGTGCAACTCACTCATATACTATGTACTACAATGTGCGTTTCTTATATTCTAAGTTTTTCAGTGCAACTCACTCATATACTATGTACTACACTGTGCGTTTCTTATATTCTAAGTTTTTCAGTGCAACTCACTCATATACTATGTACTACACTGTGCGTTTCTTATATTCTAAGTTTTTCAGTGCAACTCACTCATATACTATGTACTACACTGTGCGTTTCTTATATTCTAAGTTTTTCAGTGCAACTCACTCATATACTATGTACTACACTGTGCGTTTCTTATATTCTAAGTTTTTCAGTGCAACTCACTCATATACTATGTACTACACTGTGCGTTTCTTATATTCTAAGTTTTTCAGTGCAACTCACTCATATACTATGTACTACACTGTGCGTTTCTTATATTCTTAGTTTTTCAGTGCAACTCACTCATATACTATGTACTACACTGTGCGTTTCTTATATTCTAAGTTTTTCAGTGCAACTCACTCATATACTATGTACTACACTGTGCGTTTCTTATATTCTAAGTTTTTCAGTGCAACTCACTCATATACTATGTACTACACTGTGCGTTTCTTATATTCTAAGTTTTTCAGTGCAACTCACTCATATACTATGTACTACACTGTGCGTTTCTTATATTCTAAGTTTTTCAGTGCAACTCACTCATATACTATGTACTACACTGTGCGTTTCTTATATTCTTAGTTTTTCAGTGCAACTCATTCATATACTATGTACTACACTGTGCGTTTCTTATATTCTAAGTTTTTCAGTGCAACTCACTCATATACTATGTACTACACTGTGCGTTTCTTATATTCTAAGTTTTTCAGTGCAACTCACTCATATACTATGTACTACACTGTGCGTTTCTTATATTCTAAGTTTTTCAGTGCAACTCACTCATATACTATGTACTACACTGTGCGTTTCTTATACTCTAAGTTTTTCAGTGCAACTCACTCATATACTATGTATTACACTGTGCGTTTCTTATATTCTAAGTTTTTCAGTGCAACTCACTCATATACTATGTACTACACTGTGCATTTCGTGTAATGCCGGTTTTTCAGTAAATTCTAAGTTTTTCAGTGCAACTCACTCATATACTATGTACTACACTATGCGTTTCTTATATTCTAAGTTTTTCAGTGCAACTCACTCATATACTATGTACTACACTGTGCGTTTCTTATATTCTAAGTTTTTCAGTGCAACTCACTCATAAACTATGTACTACACTGCGTTTCTTATATTCTAAGTTTTTCAGTGCAACTCACTCATATACTATGTACTACACTGTGCGTTTCTAATATTCTAAGTTTTTCAGTGCAACTCACTCATATACTATGTACTACACTGAGCGTTTCTTATATTCTAAGTTTTTCAGTGCAACTCACTCATATACTATGTACTACACTGTGCATTTCGTGTAATGCTGGTTTTTCTGTAAATTCTAAGTTTTTCAGTGCAACTCACTCATATACTATGTACTACACTGTGCGTTTCTTATATTCTAAGTTTTTCAGTGCAACTCACTCATATACTATGTACTATTTCTTATATTCTAAGTTTTTCAGTGCAACTCACTCATATACTATGTACTACAATGTGCGTTTCTTATATTCTAAGTTTTTCAGTGCAACTCACTCATATACTATGTACTACACTGTGCGTTTCTTATATTCTAAGTTTTTCAGTGCAACTCACTCATATACTATGTACTACAATGTGCGTTTCTTATATTCTAAGTTTTTCAGTGCAACTCACTCATATACTATGTACTACACTGTGCGTTTCTTATATTCTAAGTTTTTCAGTGCAACTCACTCATATACTATGTACTACACTGTGCGTTTCTTATATTCTAAGTTTTTCAGTGCAACTCACTCATATACTATGTACTACACTGTGCGTTTCTTATATTCTAAGTTTTTCAGTGCAACTCACTCATATACTATGTACTACACTGTGCGTTTCTTATATTCTAAGTTTTTCAGTGCAACTCACTCATATACTATGTACTACACTGTGCGTTTCTTATATTCTAAGTTTTTCAGTGCAACTCACTCATATACTATGTACTATTTCTTATATTCTAAGTTTTTCAGTGCAACTCACTCAAATACTATGTACTACACTGTGCGTTTCTTATATTCTAAGTTTTTCAGTGCAACTAACTCATATACTATGTACTACACTGTGCGTTTCTTATATTCTAAGTTTTTCAGTGCAACTCACTCATATACTATGTACTACACTGTGCGTTTCTTATATTCTAAGTTTTTCAGTGCAACTCACTCATATACTATGTACTACACTGTGCGTTTCTTATATTCTAAGTTTTTCAGTGCAACTCACTCATATACTATGTACTACACTGTGCGTTTCTTATATTCTAAGTTTTTCAGTGCAACTCACTCATATACTATGTACTACACTGTGCGTTTCTTATATTCTAAGTTTTTCAGTGCAACTCACTCATATACTATGTACTACACTGTGCGTTTCTTATATTCTTAGTTTTTCAGTGCAACTCACTCATATACTATGTACTACACTGTGCGTTTCTTATATTCTAAGTTTTTCAGTGCAACTCACTCATATACTATGTACTACACTGTGCGTTTCTTATATTCTAAGTTTTTCAGTGCAACTCACTCATATACTATGTACTACACTGTGCGTTTCTTATATTCTAAGTTTTTCAGTGCAACTCACTCATATACTATGTACTATTTCTTATATTCTAAGTTTTTCAGTGCAACTCACTCATATACTCTGTACTACACTGTGCGTTTCTTATATTCTAAGTTTTTCAGTGCAACACACTCATATACTATGTACTACACTGTGCGTTTCTTATATTCTAAGTTTTTCAGTGCAACTCACTCATATACTATGTACTACACTGTGCGTTTCTTATATTCTAAGTTTTTCAGTGCAACTCACTCATATACTATGTACTACACTGTGCGTTTCTTATATTCTAAGTTTTTCAGTGCAACTCACTCATATACTATGTACTGTACTGTGCGTTTCTTATATTCTAAGTTTTTCAGTGCAACTCACTCATATACTATGTACTACACTGTGCGTTTCTTATATTCTAAGTTTTTCAGTGCAACTCACTCATATACTATGTACTACACTGTGCGTTTCTTATATTCTAAGTTTTTCAGTGCAACTCACTCATATACTATGTACTACAATGTGCGTTTCTTATATTCTAAGTTTTTCAGTGCAACTCACTCATATACTATGTACTACACTGTGCGTTTCTTATATTCTAAGTTTTTCAGTGCAACTCACTCATATACTATGTACTATACTGTGCGTTTCTTATATTCTTAGTTTTTCAGTGCAACTCACTCATATACTATGTACTACACTGTGCGTTTCTTATATTCTAAGTTTTTCAGTGCAACTCACTCATATACTATGTACTACACTGTGCGTTTCTTATATTCTAAGTTTTTCAGTGCAACTCACTCATATACTATGTACTACACTGTGCGTTTTTTATATTCTAAGTTTTTCAGTGCAACTCACTCATATACTATGTACTATTTCTTATATTCTAAGTTTTTCAGTGCAACTCACTCATATACTATGTACTACACTGTGCGTTTCTTATATTCTAAGTTTTTCAGTGCAACTCACTCATATACTATGTACTACACTGTGCGTTTCTTATATTCTAAGTTTTTCAGTGCAACTCACTCATATACTATGTACTACACTGTGCGTTTCTTATATTCTAAGTTTTTCAGTGCAACTCACTCATATACTATGTACTACACTGTGCGTTTCTTATATTCTAAGTTTTTCAGTGCAACTCACTCATATACTATGTACTACACTGTGCGTTTCTTATATTCTAAGTTTTTCAGTGCAACTCACTCATATACTATGTACTACACTGTGCGTTTCTTATATTCTAAGTTTTTCAGTGCAACTCACTCATATACTATGTACTACACTGTGCGTTTCTTATATTCTTAGTTTTTCAGTGCAACTCACTCATATACTATGTACTACACTGTGCGTTTCTTATATTCTAAGTTTTTCAGTGCAACTCACTCATATACTATGTACTACACTGTGCGTTTCTTATATTCTAAGTTTTTCAGTGCAACTCACTCATATCCTATGTACTACACTGTGCGTTTCTTATATTCTAAGTTTTTCAGTGCAACTCACTCATATACTATGTACTACACTGTGCGTTTCTTATATTCTAAGTTTTTCAGTGCAACTCACTCATATACTATGTACTACACTGTGCGTTTCTTATATTCTTAGTTTTTCAGTGCAACTCATTCATATACTATGTACTACACTGTGCGTTTCTTATATTCTAAGTTTTTCAGTGCAACTCACTCATATACTATGTACTACACTGTGCGTTTCTTATATTCTAAGTTTTTCAGTGCAACTCACTCATATACTATGTACTACACTGTGCGTTTCTTATATTCTAAGTTTTTCAGTGCAACTCACTCATATACTATGTACTACACTGTGCGTTTCTTATACTCTAAGTTTTTCAGTGCAACTCACTCATATACTATGTATTACACTGTGCGTTTCTTATATTCTAAGTTTTTCAGTGCAACTCACTCATATACTATGTACTACACTGTGCATTTCGTGTAATGCCGGTTTTTCAGTAAATTCTAAGTTTTTCAGTGCAACTCACTCATATACTATGTACTACACTATGCGTTTCTTATATTCTAAGTTTTTCAGTGCAACTCACTCATATACTATGTACTACACTGTGCGTTTCTTATATTCTAAGTTTTTCAGTGCAACTCACTCATATACTATGTACTACACTGTGCGTTTCTTATATTCTAAGTTTTTCAGTGCAACTCACTCATATACTATGTACTACACTGTGCGTTTCTTATATTCTAAGTTTTTCAGTGCAACTCACTCATATACTATGTACTACACTGTGCGTTTCTTATATTCTAAGTTTTTCAGTGCAACTCACTCATATACTATGTACTACACTGTGCATTTCGTGTAATGCTGGTTTTTCTGTAAATTCTAAGTTTTTCAGTGCAACTCACTCATATACTATGTACTACACTGTGCGTTTCTTATATTCTAAGTTTTTCAGTGCAACTCACTCATATACTATGTACTATTTCTTATATTCTAAGTTTTTCAGTGCAACTCACTCATATACTATGTACTACAATGTGCGTTTCTTATATTCTAAGTTTTTCAGTGCAACTAACTCATATACTATGTACTACACTGTGCGTTTCTTATATTCTAAGTTTTTCAGTGCAACTCACTCATATACTATGTACTACACTGTGCGTTTCTTATATTCTAAGTTTTTCAGTGCAACTCACTCATATACTATGTACTACACTGTGCGTTTCTTATATTCTAAGTTTTTCAGTGCAACTCACTCATATACTATGTACTACACTGTGCGTTTCTTATATTCTAAGTTTTTCAGTGCAACTCACTCATATACTATGTACTACACTGTGCGTTTCTTATATTCTAAGTTTTTCAGTGCAACTCACTCATATACTATGTACTACACTGTGCGTTTTTTATTTTCTAAGTTTTTCAGTGCAACTCACTCATATACTATGTACTACACTGTGCGTTTCTTATATTCTAAGTTTTTCAGTGCAACTCACTCATATACTATGTACTACACTGTGCGTTTCTTATATTCTAAGTTTTTCAGTGCAACTCACTCATATACTATGTACTATACTGTGCGTTTCTTATATTCTAAGTTTTTCAGTGCAACTCACTCATATACTATGTACTACACTGTGCGTTTCTTATATTCTAAGTTTTTCAGTGCAACTCACTCATATACTATGTACTACACTGTGCGTTTCTTATATTCTAAGTTTTTCAGTGCAACTCACTCATATACTATGTACTATACTGTGCGTTTCTTATATTCTTAGTTTTTCAGTGCAACTCACTCAAATACTATGTACTACACTGTGCGTTTCTTATATTCTAAGTTTTTCAGTGCAACTAACTCATATACTATGTACTACACTGTGCGTTTCTTATATTCTAAGTTTTTCAGTGCAACTCACTCATATACTATGTACTACAATGTGCGTTTCTTATATTCTAAGTTTTTCAGTGCAACTCACTCATATACTATGTACTACACTGTGCGTTTCTTATATTCTAAGTTTTTCAGTGCAACTCACTCATATACTATGTACTACACTGTGCGTTTCTTATATTCTTAGTTTTTCAGTGCAACTCACTCATATACTATGTACTACACTGTGCGTTTCTTATATTCTAAGTTTTTCAGTGCAACTCACTCATATACTATGTACTACACTGTGCGTTTCTTATATTCTAAGTTTGTCAGTGCAACTCACTCATATACTATGTACTACACTGTGCGTTTCTTATATTCTAAGTTTTTCAGTGCAACTCACTCATATACTATGTACTACACTGTGCGTTTCTTATATTCTAAGTTTTTCAGTGCAACTTACTCATATACTATGTACTACACTGTGCATTTCGTGTAATGCTGGTTTTTCTGTAAATTCTAAGTTTTTCAGTGCAACTCACTCATATACTATGTACTACACTGTGCGTTTCTTATATTCTAAGTTTTTCAGTGCAACTCACTCATATACTATGTACTACACTGTGCGTTTCTTATATTCTAAGTTTTTCAGTGCAACTCACTCATATACTATGTACTACAATGTGCGTTTCTTATATTCTAAGTTTTTCAGTGCAACTCACTCATATACTATGTACTACACTGTGCGTTTCTTATATTCTAAGTTTTTCAGTGCAACTCACTCATATACTATGTACTACACTGTGCGTTTCTTATATTCTAAGTTTTTCAGTGCAACTCACTCATATACTATGTACTACACTGTGCGTTTCTTATATTCTAAGTTTTTCAGTGCAACTCACTCATATACTATGTACTACACTGTGCGTTTCTTATATTCTAAGTTTTTCAGTGCAACTCACTCATATACTATGTACTACACTGTGCGTTTCTTATATTCTAAGTTTTTCAGTGCAACTCACTCATATACTATGTACTACACTGTGCGTTTCTTATATTCTTAGTTTTTCAGTGCAACTCACTCATATACTATGTACTACACTGTGCGTTTCTTATATTCTAAGTTTTTCAGTGCAACTCACTCATATACTATGTACTACACTGTGCGTTTCTTATATTCTAAGTTTTTCAGTGCAACTCACTCATATACTATGTACTACACTGTGCGTTTCTTATATTCTAAGTTTTTCAGTGCAACTCACTCATATACTATGTACTACACTGTGCGTTTCTTATATTCTAAGTTTTTCAGTGCAACTCACTCATATACTATGTACTACACTGTGCGTTTCTTATATTCTTAGTTTTTCAGTGCAACTCATTCATATACTATGTACTACACTGTGCGTTTCTTATATTCTAAGTTTTTCAGTGCAACTCACTCATATACTATGTACTACACTGTGCGTTTCTTATATTCTAAGTTTTTCAGTGCAACTCACTCATATACTATGTACTACACTGTGCGTTTCTTATATTCTAAGTTTTTCAGTGCAACTCACTCATATACTATGTACTACACTGTGCGTTTCTTATACTCTAAGTTTTTCAGTGCAACTCACTCATATACTATGTATTACACTGTGCGTTTCTTATATTCTAAGTTTTTCAGTGCAACTCACTCATATACTATGTACTACACTGTGCATTTCGTGTAATGCCGGTTTTTCAGTAAATTCTAAGTTTTTCAGTGCAACTCACTCATATACTATGTACTACACTATGCGTTTCTTATATTCTAAGTTTTTCAGTGCAACTCACTCATATACTATGTACTACACTGTGTGTTTCTTATATTCTAAGTTTTTCAGTGCAACTCACTCATAAACTATGTACTACACTGCGTTTCTTATATTCTAAGTTTTTCAGTGCAACTCACTCATATACTATGTACTACACTGTGCGTTTCTTATATTCTAAGTTTTTCAGTGCAACTCATTCATATACTATGTACTACACTGAGCGTTTCTTATATTCTAAGTTTTTCAGTGCAACTCACTCATATACTATGTACTAATTTCTTATATTCTAAGTTTTTCAGTGCAACTCACTCATATACTATGTACTACAATGTGCGTTTCTTATATTCTAAGTTTTTCAGTGCAACTCACTCATATACTATGTACTACACTGTGCGTTTCTTATATTCTAAGTTTTTCAGTGCAACTCACTCATATACTATGTACTACAATGTGCGTTTCTTATATTCTAAGTTTTTCAGTGCAACTCACTCATATACTATGTACTACACTGTGCGTTTCTTATATTCTAAGTTTTTCAGTGCAACTCACTCATATAATATGTACTACACTGTGCGTTTCTTATATTCTAAGTTTTTCAGTGCAACTCACTCATATACTATGTACTACACTGTGCGTTTCTTATATTCTAAGTTTTTCAGTGCAACTCACTCATATACTATGTACTACACTGTGCGTTTCTTATATTCTAAGTTTTTCAGTGCAACTCACTCATATACTATGTACTACACTGGCGTTTCTTATATTCTAAGTTTTTTCAGTGCAACTCACTCATATACTATGTACTATTTCTTATATTCTAAGTTTTTCAGTGCAACTCACTCAAATACTATGTACTACACTGTGCGTTTCTTATATTCTAAGTTTTTCAGTGCAGACTAACTCATATACTATGTACTACACTGTGCGTTTCTTATATTCTAAGTTTTTCAGTGCAACTCACTCATATACTATGTACTACACTGTGCGTTTCTTATATTCTAAGTTTTTCAGTGCAACTCACTCATATACTATGTACTACACTGTGCGTTTCTTATATTCTAAGTTTTTCAGTGCAACTCACTCATATACTATGTACTACACTGTGCGTTTCTTATATTCTAAGTTTTTCAGTGCAACTCACTCATATACTATGTACTACACTGTGCGTTTCTTATATTCTAAGTTTTTCAGTGCAACTCACTCATATACTATGTACTACACTGTGCGTTTCTTATATTCTAAGTTTTTCAGTGCAACTCACTCATATACTATGTACTACACTGTGCGTTTCTTATATTCTAAGTTTTTCAGTGCAACTCACTCATATACTATGTACTACACTGTGCGTTTCTTATATTCTAAGTTTTTCAGTGCAACTCACTCATATACTATGTACTACACTGTGCGTTTCTTATATTCTAAGTTTTTCAGTGCAACTCACTCATATACTATGTACTACACTGTGCGTTTCTTATATTCTAAGTTTTTCAGTGCAACTCACTCATATACTATGTACTACACTGTGCGTTTCTTATATTCTTAGTTTTTCAGTGCAACTCACTCAAATACTATGTACTACACTGTGCGTTTCTTATATTCTAAGTTTTTCAGTGCAACTAACTCATATACTATGTACTACACTGTGCGTTTCTTATATTCTAAGTTTTTCAGTGCAACTCACTCATATACTATGTACTACAATGTGCGTTTCTTATATTCTAAGTTTTTCAGTGCAACTCACTCATATACTATGTACTACACTGTGCGTTTCTTATATTCTAAGTTTTTCAGTGCAACTCACTCATATACTATGTACTACACTGTGCGTTTCTTATATTCTTAGTTTTTCAGTGCAACTCACTCATATACTATGTACTACACTGTGCGTTTCTTATATTCTAAGTTTTTCAGTGCAACTCACTCATATACTATGTACTACACTGTGCGTTTCTTATATTCTAAGTTTTTCAGTGCAACTCACTCATATACTATGTACTACACTGTGCGTTTCTTATATTCTAAGTTTTTCAGTGCAACTCACTCATATACTATGTACTACACTGTGCGATTCTTATATTCTAAGTTTTTCAGTGCAACTCACTCATATACTATGTACTACACTGTGCGTTTCTTATATTCTAAGTTTTTCAGTGCAACTCACTCATATACTATGTACTACAATGTGCGTTTCTTATATTCTAAGTTTTTCAGTGCAACTCACTCATATACTATGTACTACACTGTGCGTTTCTTATATTCTAAGTTTTTCAGTGCAACTCACTCATATACTATGTACTACACTGTGCGTTTCTTATATTCTTAGTTTTTCAGTGCAACTCACTCATATACTATGTACTACACTGTGCGTTTCTTATATTCTAAGTTTTCAGTGCAACTCACTCATATACTATGTACTACACTGTGCGTTTCTTATATTCTAAGTTTTTCAGTGCAACTCACTCATATACTATGTACTACACTGTGCGTTTCTTATATTCTAAGTTTTTCAGTGCAACTCACTCATATACTATGTACTACACTGTGCGTTTCTTATATTCTAAGTTTTTCAGTGCAACTCACTCATATACTATGTACTACACTGTGCGTTTCTTATATTCTTAGTTTTTCAGTGCAACTCATTCATATACTATGTACTACACTGTGCGTTTCTTATATTCTAAGTTTTTCAGTGCAACTCACTCATATACTATGTACTACACTGTGCGTTTCTTATATTCTAAGTTTTTCAGTGCAACTCACTCATATACTATGTACTACACTGTGCGTTTCTTATATTCTAAGTTTTTCAGTGCAACTCACTCATATACTATGTACTACACTGTGCGTTTCTTATACTCTAAGTTTTTCAGTGCAACTCACTCATATACTATGTATTACACTGTGCGTTTCTTATATTCTAAGTTTTTCAGTGCAACTCACTCATATACTATGTACTACACTGTGCATTTCGTGTAATGCCGGTTTTTCAGTAAATTCTAAGTTTTTCAGTGCAACTCACTCATATACTATGTACTACACTATGCGTTTCTTATATTCTAAGTTTTTCAGTGCAACTCACTCATATACTATGTACTACACTGTGCGTTTCTTATATTCTAAGTTTTTCAGTGCAACTCACTCATATACTATGTACTACACTGTGCGTTTCTTATATTCTAAGTTTTTCAGTGCAACTCACTCATATACTATGTACTACACTGTGCGTTTCTTATATTCTAAGTTTTTCAGTGCAACTCACTCATATACTATGTACTACACTGTGCGTTTCTTATATTCTAAGTTTTTCAGTGCAACTCACTCATATACTATGTACTACACTGTGCATTTCGTGTATGCTGGTTTTCTGTAAATTCTAAGTTTTTCAGTGCAACTCACTCATATACTAAGTACTACACTGTGCGTTTCTTATATTCTAAGTTTTTCAGTGCAACTCACTCATATACTATGTACTATTTCTTATATTCTAAGTTTTTCAGTGCAACTCACTCATATACTATGTACTACAATGTGCGTTTCTTATATTCTAAGTTTTTCAGTGCAACTCACTCATATACTATGTACTACACTGTGCGTTTCTTATATTCTAAGTTTTTCAGTGCAACTCACTCATATACTATGTACTACACTGTGCGTTTCTTATATTCTAAGTTTTTCAGTGCAACTCACTCATATACTATGTATTACACTGTGCGTTTCTTATATTCTAAGTTTTTCAGTGCAACTCACTCATATACTATGTACTACACTGTGCGTTTCTTATATTCTAAGTTTTTCAGTGCAACTCACTCATATACTATGTACTACACTGTGCGTTTCTTATATTCTAAGTTTTTCAGTGCAACTCACTCATATACTATGTACTACACTGTGCGTTTCTTATATTCTAAGTTTTTCAGTGCAACTCACTCATATACTATGTACTACACTGTGCGTTTCTTATATTCTAAGTTTTTCAGTGCAACTCACTCATATACTATGTACTACACTGTGCGTTTCTTATATTCTAAGTTTTTCAGTGCAACTCACTCATATACTATGTACTACACTGTGCGTTTCTTATATTCTAAGTTTTTCAGTGCAACTCACTCATATACTATGTACTACACTGTGCGTTTCTTATATTCTAAGTTTTTCAGTGCAACTCACTCATATACTATGTACTACACTGTGCGTTTCTTATATTCTAAGTTTTTCAGTGCAACTCACTCATATACTATGTACTACAATGTGCGTTTCTTATATTCTAAGTTTTTCAGTGCAACTCACTCATATACTATGTACTACACTGTGCGTTTCTTATATTCTAAGTTTTTCAGTGCAACTCACTCATATACTATGTACTACACTGTGCGTTTCTTATATTCTAAGTTTTTCAGTGCAACTCACTCATATACTATGTACTACACTGTGCGTTTCTTATATTCTAAGTTTTTCAGTGCAACTCACTCATATACTATGTACTACACTGTGCGTTTCTTATATTCTTAGTTTTTCAGTGCAACTCACTCATATACTATGTACTACACTGTGCGTTTCTTATATTCTAAGTTTTTCAGTGCAACTCACTCATATACTATGTACTACACTGTGCGTTTCTTATATTCTAAGTTTTTCAGTGCAACTCACTCATATACTATGTACTACACTGTGCGTTTCTTATATTCTAAGTTTTTCAGTGCAACTCACTCATATACTATGTACTACACTGTGCGTTTCTTATATTCTAAGTTTTTCAGTGCAACTCACTCATATACTATGTACTACACTGTGCGTTTCTTATATTCTTAGTTTTTCAGTTCAACTCATTCATATACTATGTACTACACTGTGCGTTTCTTATATTCTAAGTTTTTCAGTGCAACTCACTCATATACTATGTACTACACTGTGCGTTTCTTATATTCTAAGTTTTTCAGTGCAACTCACTCATATACTATGTACTACACTGTGCGTTTCTTATATTCTAAGTTTTTCAGTGCAACTCACTCATATACTATGTACTACACTGTGCGTTTCTTATACTCTAAGTTTTTCAGTGCAACTCACTCATATACTATGTATTACACTGTGCGTTTCTTATATTCTAAGTTTTTCAGTGCAACTCACTCATATACTATGTACTACACTGTGCATTTCGTGTAATGCCGGTTTTTCAGTAAATTCTAAGTTTTTCAGTGCAACTCACTCATATACTATGTACTACACTATGCGTTTCTTATATTCTAAGTTTTTCAGTGCAACTCACTCATATACTATGTACTACACTGTGCGTTTCTTATATTCTAAGTTTTTCAGTGCAACTCACTCATATACTATGTACTACACTGTGCGTTTCTTATATTCTAAGTTTTTCAGTGCAACTCACTCATATACTATGTACTACACTGTGCGTTTCTTATATTCTAAGTTTTTCAGTGCAACTCACTCATATACTATGTACTACACTGTGCGTTTCTTATATTCTAAGTTTTTCAGTGCAACTCACTCATATACTATGTACTACACTGTGTGTTTCTTATATTCTAAGTTTTTCAGTGCAACTCACTCATATACTATGTACTATACTGTGCGTTTCTTATATTCTTAGTTTTTCAGTGCAACTCACTCATATACTATGTACTACACTGTGCGTTTCTTATATTCTAAGTTTTTCAGTGCAACTCACTCATATACTATGTACTACACTGTGCGTTTCTTATATTCTAAGTTTTTCAGTGCAACTCACTCATATACTATGTACTACACTGTGCGTTTCTTATATTCTAAGTTTTTCAGTGCAACTCACTCATATACTATGTACTATTTCTTATATTCTAAGTTTTTCAGTGCAACTCACTCATATACTATGTACTACAATGTGCGTTTCTTATATTCTAAGTTTTTCAGTGCAACTCACTCATATACTATGTACTACACTGTGCGTTTCTTATATTCTAAGTTTTTCAGTGCAACTCACTCATATACTATGTACTACACTGTGCGTTTCTTATATTCTAAGTTTTTCAGTGCAACTCACTCATATACTATGTACTACACTGTGCGTTTCTTATATTCTAAGTTTTTCAGTGCAACTCACTCATATACTATGTACTACACTGTGCGTTTCTTATATTCTAAGTTTTTCAGTGCAACTCACTCATATACTATGTACTACACTGTGCGTTTCTTATATTCTAAGTTTTTCAGTGCAACTCACTCATATACTATGTACTACATTGTGCGTTTCTTATATTCTTAGTTTTTCAGTGCAACTCACTCATATACTATGTACTACACTGTGCGTTTCTTATATTCTAAGTTTTTCAGTGCAACTCACTCATATACTATGTACTACACTGTGCGTTTCTTATATTCTAAGTTTTTCAGTGCAACTCACTCATATCCTATGTACTACACTGTGCGTTTCTTATATTCTAAGTTTTTCAGTGCAACTCACTCATATACTATGTACTACACTGTGCGTTTCTTATATTCTAAGTTTTTCAGTGCAACTCACTCATATACTATGTACTACACTGTGCGTTTCTTATATTCTTAGTTTTTCAGTGCAACTCATTCATATACTATGTACTACACTGTGCGTTTCTTATATTCTAAGTTTTTCAGTGCAACTCACTCATATACTATGTACTACACTGTGCGTTTCTTATATTCTAAGTTTTTCAGTGCAACTCACTCATATACTATGTACTACACTGTGCGTTTCTTATATTCTAAGTTTTTCAGTGCAACTCACTCATATACTATGTACTACACTGTGCGTTTCTTATACTCTAAGTTTTTCAGTGCAACTCACTCATATACTATGTATTACACTGTGCGTTTCTTATATTCTAAGTTTTTCAGTGCAACTCACTCATATACTATGTACTACACTGTGCATTTCGTGTAATGCCGGTTTTTCAGTAAATTCTAAGTTTTTCAGTGCAACTCACTCATATACTATGTACTACACTATGCGTTTCTTATATTCTAAGTTTTTCAGTGCAACTCACTCATATACTATGTACTACACTGTGCGTTTCTTATATTCTAAGTTTTTCAGTGCAACTCACTCATATACTATGTACTACACTGTGCGTTTCTTATATTCTAAGTTTTTCAGTGCAACTCACTCATATACTATGTACTACACTGTGCGTTTCTTATATTCTAAGTTTTTCAGTGCAACTCACTCATATACTATGTACTACACTGTGCGTTTCTTATATTCTAAGTTTTTCAGTGCAACTCACTCATATACTATGTACTACACTGTGCGTTTCTTATATTCTAAGTTTTTCAGTGCAACTCACTCATATACTATGTACTACACTGTGCGTTTCTTATATTCTAAGTTTTTCAGTGCAACTCACTCATATACTATGTACTACACTGTGCGTTTCTTATATTCTTAGTTTTTCAGTTCAACTCATTCATATACTATGTACTACACTGTGCGTTTCTTATATTCTAAGTTTTTCAGTGCAACTCACTCATATACTATGTACTACACTGTGCGTTTCTTATATTCTAAGTTTTTCAGTGCAACTCACTCATATACTATGTACTACACTGTGCGTTTCTTATATTCTAAGTTTTTCAGTGCAACTCACTCATATACTATGTACTACACTGTGCGTTTCTTATACTCTAAGTTTTTCAGTGCAACTCACTCATATACTATGTATTACACTGTGCGTTTCTTATATTCTAAGTTTTTCAGTGCAACTCACTCATATACTATGTACTACACTGTGCATTTCGTGTAATGCCGGTTTCTCAGTAAATTCTAAGTTTTTCAGTGCAACTCACTCATATACTATGTACTACACTATGCGTTTCTTATATTCTAAGTTTTTCAGTGCAACTCACTCATATACTATGTACTACACTGTGCGTTTCTTATATTCTAAGTTTTTCAGTGCAACTCACTCATATACTATGTACTACACTGTGCGTTTCTTATATTCTAAGTTTTTCAGTGCAACTCACTCATATACTATGTACTACACTGTGCGTTTCTTATATTCTAAGTTTTTCAGTGCAACTCACTCATATACTATGTACTACACTGTGCGTTTCTTATATTCTAAGTTTTTCAGTGCAACTCACTCATATACTATGTACTACACTGTGCGTTTCTTATATTCTAAGTTTTTCAGTGCAACTCACTCATATACTATGTACTATACTGTGCGTTTCTTATATTCTTAGTTTTTCAGTGCAACTCACTCATATACTATGTACTACACTGTGCGTTTCTTATATTCTAAGTTTTTCAGTGCAACTCACTCATATACTATGTACTACACTGTGCGTTTCTTATATTCTAAGTTTTTCAGTGCAACTCACTCATATACTATGTACTACACTGTGCGTTTCTTATATTCTAAGTTTTTCAGTGCAACTCACTCATATACTATGTACTATTTCTTATATTCTAAGTTTTTCAGTGCAACTCACTCATATACTATGTACTACAATGTGCGTTTCTTATATTCTAAGTTTTTCAGTGCAACTCACTCATATACTATGTACTACACTGTGCGTTTCTTATATTCTAAGTTTTTCAGTGCAACTCACTCATATACTATGTACTACACTGTGCGTTTCTTATATTCTAAGTTTTTCAGTGCAACTCACTCATATACTATGTACTACACTGTGCGTTTCTTATATTCTAAGTTTTTCAGTGCAACTCACTCATATACTATGTACTACACTGTGCGTTTCTTATATTCTAAGTTTTTCAGTGCAACTCACTCATATACTATGTACTACACTGTGCGTTTCTTATATTCTAAGTTTTTCAGTGCAACTCACTCATATACTATGTACTACATTGTGCGTTTCTTATATTCTTAGTTTTTCAGTGCAACTCACTCATATACTATGTACTACACTGTGCGTTTCTTATATTCTAAGTTTTTCAGTGCAACTCACTCATATACTATGTACTACACTGTGCGTTTCTTATATTCTAAGTTTTTCAGTGCAACTCACTCATATCCAATGTACTACACTGTGCGTTTCTTATATTCTAAGTTTTTCAGTGCAACTCACTCATATACTATGTACTACACTGTGCGTTTCTTATATTCTAAGTTTTTCAGTGCAACTCACTCATATACTATGTACTACACTGTGCGTTTCTTATATTCTTAGTTTTTCAGTGCAACTCATTCATATACTATGTACTACACTGTGCGTTTCTTATATTCTAAGTTTTTCAGTGCAACTCACTCATATACTATGTACTACACTGTGCGTTTCTTATATTCTAAGTTTTTCAGTGCAACTCACTCATATACTATGTACTACACTGTGCGTTTCTTATATTCTAAGTTTTTCAGTGCAACTCACTCATATACTATGTACTACACTGTGTGTTTCTTATACTCTAAGTTTTTCAGTGCAACTCACTCATATACTATGTATTACACTGTGCGTTTCTTATATTCTAAGTTTTTCAGTGCAACTCACTCATATACTATGTACTACACTGTGCATTTCGTGTAATGCCGGTTTTTCAGTAAATTCTAAGTTTTTCAGTGCAACTCACTCATATACTATGTACTACACTATGCGTTTCTTATATTCTAAGTTTTTCAGTGCAACTCACTCATATACTATGTACTACACTGTGCGTTTCTTATATTCTAAGTTTTTCAGTGCAACTCACTCATATACTATGTACTACACTGTGCGTTTCTTATATTCTAAGTTTTTCAGTGCAACTCACTCATATACTATGTACTACACTGTGCGTTTCTTATATTCTAAGTTTTTCAGTGCAACTCACTCATATACTATGTACTACACTGTGCGTTTCTTATATTCTAAGTTTTTCAGTGCAACTCACTCATATACTATGTACTACACTGTGCATTTCGTGTAATGCTGGTTTTTCTGTAAATTCTAAGTTTTTCAGTGCAACTCACTCATATACTATGTACTACACTGTGCGTTTCTTATATTCTAAGTTTTTCAGTGCAACTCACTCATATACTATGTACTATTTCTTATATTCTAAGTTTTTCAGTGCAACTCACTCATATACTATGTACTACAATGTGCGTTTCTTATATTCTAAGTTTTTCAGTGCAACTCACTCATATACTATGTACTACACTGTGCGTTTCTTATATTCTAAGTTTTTCAGTGCAACTCACTCATATACTATGTACTACACTGTGCGTTTCTTATATTCTAAGTTTTTCAGTGCAACTCACTCATATACTATGTACTACACTGTGCGTTTCTTATATTCTAAGTTTTTCAGTGCAACTCACTCATATACTATGTACTACACTGTGCGTTTCTTATATTCTAAGTTTTTCAGTGCAACTCACTCATATACTATGTACTACACTGTGCGTTTCTTATATTCTTAGTTTTTCAGTGCAACTCACTCATATACTATGTACTACACTGTGCGTTTCTTATATTCTAAGTTTTTCAGTGCAACTCACTCATATACTATGTACTACACTGTGCGTTTCTTATATTCTAAGTTTTTCAGTGCAACTCACTCATATACTATGTACTACACTGTGCGTTTCTTATATTCTAAGTTTTTCAGTGCAACTCACTCATATACTATGTACTACACTGTGCGTTTCTTATATTCTAAGTTTTTCAGTGCAACTCACTCATATACTATGTACTATACTGTGCGTTTCTTATATTCTTAGTTTTTCAGTGCAACTCACTCAAATACTATGTACTACACTGTGCGTTTCTTATATTCTAAGTTTTTCAGTGCAACTAACTCATATACTATGTACTACACTGTGCGTTTCTTATATTCTAAGTTTTTCAGTGCAACTCACTCATATACTATGTACTACAATGTGCGTTTCTTATATTCTAAGTTTTTCAGTGCAACTCACTCATATACTATGTACTACACTGTGCGTTTCTTATATTCTAAGTTTTTCAGTGCAACTCACTCATATACTATGTACTACACTGTGCGTTTCTTATATTCTTAGTTTTTCAGTGCAACTCACTCATATACTATGTACTACACTGTGCGTTTCTTATATTCTAAGTTTTTCAGTGCAACTCACTCATATACTATGTACTACACTGTGCGTTTCTTATATTCTAAGTTTGTCAGTGCAACTCACTCATATACTATGTACTACACAGTGCGTTTCTTATATTCTAAGTTTTTCAGTGCAACTCACTCATATACTATGTACTACACTGTGCGTTTCTTATATTCTAAGTTTTTCAGTGCAACTTACTCATATACTATGTACTACACTGTGCATTTCGTGTAATGCCGGTTTTTCTGTAAATTCTAAGTTTTTCAGTGCAACTCACTCATATACTATGTACTACACTGTGCGTTTCTTATATTCTAAGTTTTTCAGTGCAACTCACTCATATACTATGTACTACACTGTGCGTTTCTTATATTCTAAGTTTTTCAGTGCAACTCACTCATATACTATGTACTACAATGTGCGTTTCTTATATTCTAAGTTTTTCAGTGCAACTCACTCATATACTATGTACTACACTGTGCGTTTCTTATATTCTAAGTTTTTCAGTGCAACTCACTCATATACTATGTACTACACTGTGCGTTTCTTATATTCTAAGTTTTTCAGTGCAACTCACTCATATACTATGTACTACACTGTGCGTTTCTTATATTCTAAGTTTTTCAGTGCAACTCACTCATATACTATGTACTACACTGTGCGTTTCTTATATTCTAAGTTTTTCAGTGCAACTCACTCATATACTATGTACTACACTGTGCGTTTCTTATATTCTAAGTTTTTCAGTGCAACTCACTCATATACTATGTACTACACTGTGCGTTTCTTATATTCTTAGTTTTTCAGTGCAACTCACTCATATACTATGTACTACACTGTGCGTTTCTTATATTCTAAGTTTTTCAGTGCAACTCACTCATATACTATGTACTACACTGTGCGTTTCTTATATTCTAAGTTTTTCAGTGCAACTCACTCATATACTATGTACTACACTGTGCGTTTCTTATATTCTAAGTTTTTCAGTGCAACTCACTCATATACTATGTACTACACTGTGCGTTTCTTATATTCTAAGTTTTTCAGTGCAACTCACTCATATACTATGTACTACACTGTGCGTTTCTTATATTCTTAGTTTTTCAGTGCAACTCATTCATATACTATGTACTACACTGTGCGTTTCTTATATTCTAAGTTTTTCAGTGCAACTCACTCATATACTATGTACTACACTGTGCGTTTCTTATATTCTAAGTTTTTCAGTGCAACTCACTCATATACTATGTACTACACTGTGCGTTTCTTATATTCTAAGTTTTTCAGTGCAACTCACTCATATACTATGTACTACACTGTGCTTTTCTTATACTCTAAGTTTTTCAGTGCAACTCACTCATATACTATGTATTACACTGTGCGTTTCTTATATTCTAAGTTTTTCAGTGCAACTCACTCATATACTATGTACTACACTGTGCATTTCGTGTAATGCCGGTTTTTCAGTAAATTCTAAGTTTTTCAGTGCAACTCACTCATATACTATGTACTACACTATGCGTTTCTTATATTCTAAGTTTTTCAGTGCAACTCACTCATATACTATGTACTACACTGTGCGTTTCTTATATTCTAAGTTTTTCAGTGCAACTCACTCATATACTATGTACTACACTGCGTTTCTTATATTCTAAGTTTTTCAGTGCAACTCACTCATATACTATGTACTACACTGTGCGTTTCTTATATTCTAAGTTTTTCAGTGCAACTCACTCATATACTATGTACTACACTGAGCGTTTCTTATATTCTAAGTTTTTCAGTGCAACTCACTCATATACTATGTACTACACTGTGCATTTCGTGTAATGCTGGTTTTTCTGTAAATTCTAAGTTTTTCAGTGCAACTCACTCATATACTATGTACTACACTGTGCGTTTCTTATATTCTAAGTTTTTCAGTGCAACTCACTCATATACTATGTACTATTTCTTATATTCTAAGTTTTTCAGTGCAACTCACTCATATACTATGTACTACAATGTGCGTTTCTTATATTCTAAGTTTTTCAGTGCAACTCACTCATATACTATGTACTACACTGTGCGTTTCTTATATTCTAAGTTTTTCAGTGCAACTCACTCATATACTATGTACTACAATGTGCGTTTCTTATATTCTAAGTTTTTCAGTGCAACTCACTCATATACTATGTACTACACTGTGCGTTTCTTATATTCTAAGTTTTTCAGTGCAACTCACTCATATACTATGTACTACACTGTGCGTTTCTTATATTCTAAGTTTTTCAGTGCAACTCACTCATATACTATGTACTACACTGTGCGTTTCTTATATTCTAAGTTTTTCAGTGCAACTCACTCATATACTATGTACTACACTGTGCGTTTCTTATATTCTAAGTTTTTCAGTGCAACTCACTCATATACTATGTACTACACTGTGCGTTTCTTATATTCTAAGTTTTTCAGTGCAACTCACTCATATACTATGTACTATTTCTTATATTCTAAGTTTTTCAGTGCAACTCACTCAAATACTATGTACTACACTGTGCGTTTCTTATATTCTAAGTTTTTCAGTGCAACTAACTCATATACTATGTACTACACTGTGCGTTTCTTATATTCTAAGTTTTTCAGTGCAACTCACTCATATACTATGTACTACACTGTGCGTTTCTTATATTCTAAGTTTTTCAGTGCAACTCACTCATATACTATGTACTACACTGTGCGTTTCTTATATTCTAAGTTTTTCAGTGCAACTCACTCATATACTATGTACTACACTGTGCGTTTCTTATATTCTAAGTTTTTCAGTGCAACTCACTCATATACTATGTACTACACTGTGCGTTTCTTATATTCTAAGTTTTTCAGTGCAACTCACTCATATACTATGTACTACACTGTGCGTTTCTTATATTCTAAGTTTTTCAGTGCAACTCACTCATATACTATGTACTACACTGTGCGTTTCTTATATTCTAAGTTTTTCAGTGCAACTCACTCATATACTATGTACTACACTGTGCGTTTCTTATATTCTAAGTTTTTCAGTGCAACTCACTCATATACTATGTACTACACTGTGCGTTTCTTATATTCTAAGTTTTTCAGTGCAACTCACTCATATACTATGTACTACACTGTGCGTTTCTTATATTCTAAGTTTTTCAGTGCAACTCACTCATATACTATGTACTACACTGCGTTTCTTATATTCTAAGTTTTTCAGTGCAACTCACTCAAATACTATGTACTACACTGTGCGTTTCTTATATTCTAAGTTTTTCAGTGCAACTAACTCATATACTATGTACTACACTGTGCGTTTCTTATATTCTAAGTTTTTCAGTGCAACTCACTCATATACTATGTACTACACTGCGTTTCTTATATTCTAAGTTTTTCAGTGCAACTCACTCATATACTATGTACTACACTGTGCGTTTCTTATATTCTAAGTTTTTCAGTGCAACTCACTCATATACTATGTACTACACTGTGCGTTTCTTATATTCTAAGTTTTTCAGTGCAACTCACTCATATACTATGTACTACAATGTGCGTTTCTTATATTCTAAGTTTTTCAGTGCAACTCACTCATATACTATGTACTACACTGTGCGTTTCTTATATTCTAAGTTTTTCAGTGCAACTCACTCATATACTATGTACTACACTGTGCGTTTCTTATATTCTTAGTTTTTCAGTGCAACTCACTCATATACTATGTACTACACTGTGCGTTTCTTATATTCTAAGTTTTTCAGTGCAACTCACTCATATACTATGTACTACACTGTGCGTTTCTTATATTCTAAGTTTGTCAGTGCAACTCACTCATATACTATGTACTACACTGTGCGTTTCTTATATTCTAAGTTTTTCAGTGCAACTCACTCATATACTATGTACTACACTGTGCGTTTCTTATATTCTAAGTTTTTCAGTGCAACTCACTCATATACTATGTACTATACTGTGCGTTTCTTATATTCTTAGTTTTTCAGTGCAACTCACTCAAATACTATGTACTACACTGTGCGTTTCTTATATTCTAAGTTTTTCAGTGCAACTAACTCATATACTATGTACTACACTGTGCGTTTCTTATATTCTAAGTTTTTCAGTGCAACTCACTCATATACTATGTACTACAATGTGCGTTTCTTATATTCTAAGTTTTTCAGTGCAACTCACTCATATACTATGTACTACACTGTGCGTTTCTTATATTCTAAGTTTTTCAGTGCAACTCACTCATATACTATGTACTACACTGTGCGTTTCTTATATTCTTAGTTTTTCAGTGCAACTCACTCATATACTATGTACTACACTGTGCGTTTCTTATATTCTAAGTTTTTCAGTGCAACTCACTCATATACTATGTACTACACTGTGCGTTTCTTATATTCTAAGTTTGTCAGTGCAACTCACTCATATACTATGTACTACACAGTGCGTTTCTTATATTCTAAGTTTTTCAGTGCAACTCACTCATATACTATGTACTACACTGTGCGTTTCTTATATTCTAAGTTTTTCAGTGCAACTTACTCATATACTATGTACTACACTGTGCATTTCGTGTAATGCCGGTTTTTCTGTAAATTCTAAGTTTTTCAGTGCAACTCACTCATATACTATGTACTACACTGTGCGTTTCTTATATTCTAAGTTTTTCAGTGCAACTCACTCATATACTATGTACTACACTGTGCGTTTCTTATATTCTAAGTTTTTCAGTGCAACTCACTCATATACTATGTACTACAATGTGCGTTTCTTATATTCTAAGTTTTTCAGTGCAACTCACTCATATACTATGTACTACACTGTGCGTTTCTTATATTCTAAGTTTTTCAGTGCAACTCACTCATATACTATGTACTACACTGTGCGTTTCTTATATTCTAAGTTTTTCAGTGCAACTCACTCATATACTATGTACTACACTGTGCGTTTCTTATATTCTAAGTTTTTCAGTGCAACTCACTCATATACTATGTACTACACTGTGCGTTTCTTATATTCTAAGTTTTTCAGTGCAACTCACTCATATACTATGTACTACACTGTGCGTTTCTTATATTCTAAGTTTTTCAGTGCAACTCACTCATATACTATGTACTACACTGTGCGTTTCTTATATTCTTAGTTTTTCAGTGCAACTCACTCATATACTATGTACTACACTGTGCGTTTCTTATATTCTAAGTTTTTCAGTGCAACTCACTCATATACTATGTACTACACTGTGCGTTTCTTATATTCTAAGTTTTTCAGTGCAACTCACTCATATACTATGTACTACACTGTGCGTTTCTTATATTCTAAGTTTTTCAGTGCAACTCACTCATATACTATGTACTACACTGTGCGTTTCTTATATTCTAAGTTTTTCAGTGCAACTCACTCATATACTATGTACTACACTGTGCGTTTCTTATATTCTTAGTTTTTCAGTGCAACTCATTCATATACTATGTACTACACTGTGCGTTTCTTATATTCTAAGTTTTTCAGTGCAACTCACTCATATACTATGTACTACACTGTGCGTTTCTTATATTCTAAGTTTTTCAGTGCAACTCACTCATATACTATGTACTACACTGTGCGTTTCTTATATTCTAAGTTTTTCAGTGCAACTCACTCATATACTATGTACTACACTGTGCTTTTCTTATACTCTAAGTTTTTCAGTGCAACTCACTCATATACTATGTATTACACTGTGCGTTTCTTATATTCTAAGTTTTTCAGTGCAACTCACTCATATACTATGTACTACACTGTGCATTTCGTGTAATGCCGGTTTTTCAGTAAATTCTAAGTTTTTCAGTGCAACTCACTCATATACTATGTACTACACTGCGTTTCTTATATTCTAAGTTTTTCAGTGCAACTCACTCATATACTATGTACTACACTGTGCGTTTCTTATATTCTAAGTTTTTCAGTGCAACTCACTCATATACTATGTACTACACTGAGCGTTTCTTATATTCTAAGTTTTTCAGTGCAACTCACTCATATACTATGTACTACACTGTGCATTTCGTGTAATGCTGGTTTTTCTGTAAATTCTAAGTTTTTCAGTGCAACTCACTCATATACTATGTACTACACTGTGCGTTTCTTATATTCTAAGTTTTTCAGTGCAACTCACTCATATACTATGTACTATTTCTTATATTCTAAGTTTTTCAGTGCAACTCACTCATATACTATGTACTACAATGTGCGTTTCTTATATTCTAAGTTTTTCAGTGCAACTCACTCATATACTATGTACTACACTGTGCGTTTCTTATATTCTAAGTTTTTCAGTGCAACTCACTCATATACTATGTACTACAATGTGCGTTTCTTATATTCTAAGTTTTTCAGTGCAACTCACTCATATACTATGTACTACACTGTGCGTTTCTTATATTCTAAGTTTTTCAGTGCAACTCACTCATATACTATGTACTACACTGTGCGTTTCTTATATTCTAAGTTTTTCAGTGCAACTCACTCATATACTATGTACTACACTGTGCGTTTCTTATATTCTAAGTTTTTCAGTGCAACTCACTCATATACTATGTACTACACTGTGCGTTTCTTATATTCTAAGTTTTTCAGTGCAACTCACTCATATACTATGTACTACACTGTGCGTTTCTTATATTCTAAGTTTTTCAGTGCAACTCACTCATATACTATGTACTATTTCTTATATTCTAAGTTTTTCAGTGCAACTCACTCAAATACTATGTACTACACTGTGCGTTTCTTATATTCTAAGTTTTTCAGTGCAACTAACTCATATACTATGTACTACACTGTGCGTTTCTTATATTCTAAGTTTTTCAGTGCAACTCACTCATATACTATGTACTACACTGTGCGTTTCTTATATTCTAAGTTTTTCAGTGCAACTCACTCATATACTATGTACTACACTGTGCGTTTCTTATATTCTAAGTTTTTCAGTGCAACTCACTCATATACTATGTACTACACTGTGCGTTTCTTATATTCTAAGTTTTTCAGTGCAACTCACTCATATACTATGTACTACACTGTGCGTTTCTTATATTCTAAGTTTTTCAGTGCAACTCACTCATATACTATGTACTACACTGTGCGTTTCTTATATTCTTAGTTTTTCAGTGCAACTCACTCATATACTATGTACTACACTGTGCGTTTCTTATATTCTAAGTTTTTCAGTGCAACTCACTCATATACTATGTACTACACTGTGCGTTTCTTATATTCTAAGTTTTTCAGTGCAACTCACTCATATACTATGTACTACACTGTGCGTTTCTTATATTCTAAGTTTTTCAGTGCAACTCACTCATATACTATGTACTACACTGTGCGTTTCTTATATTCTAAGTTTTTCAGTGCAACTCACTCATATACTATGTACTACACTGCGTTTCTTATATTCTAAGTTTTTCAGTGCAACTCACTCAAATACTATGTACTACACTGTGCGTTTCTTATATTCTAAGTTTTTCAGTGCAACTAACTCATATACTATGTACTACACTGTGCGTTTCTTATATTCTAAGTTTTTCAGTGCAACTCACTCATATACTATGTACTACACTGCGTTTCTTATATTCTAAGTTTTTCAGTGCAACTCACTCATATACTATGTACTACACTGTGCGTTTCTTATATTCTAAGTTTTTCAGTGCAACTCACTCATATACTATGTACTACACTGTGCGTTTCTTATATTCTAAGTTTTTCAGTGCAACTCACTCATATACTATGTACTACAATGTGCGTTTCTTATATTCTAAGTTTTTCAGTGCAACTCACTCATATACTATGTACTACACTGTGCGTTTCTTATATTCTAAGTTTTTCAGTGCAACTCACTCATATACTATGTACTACACTGTGCGTTTCTTATATTCTTAGTTTTTCAGTGCAACTCACTCATATACTATGTACTACACTGTGCGTTTCTTATATTCTAGTTTTTCAGTGCAACTCACTCATATACTATGTACTACACTGTGCGTTTCATATATTCTAAGTTTGTCAGTGCAACTCACTCATATACTATGTACTACACTGTGCGTTTCTTATATTCTAAGTTTTTCAGTGCAACTCACTCATATACTATGTACTACACTGTGCGTTTCTTATATTCTAAGTTTTTCAGTGCAACTTACTCATATACTATGTACTACACTGTGCATTTCGTGTAATGCTGGTTTTTCTGTAAATTCTAAGTTTTTCAGTGCAACTCACTCATATACTATGTACTACACTGTGCGTTTCTTATATTCTAAGTTTTTCAGTGCAACTCACTCATATACTATGTACTACACTGTGCGTTTCTTATATTCTAAGTTTTTCAGTGCAACTCACTCATATACTATGTACTACAATGTGCGTTTCTTATATTCTAAGTTTTTCAGTGCAACTCACTCATATACTATGTACTACACTGTGCGTTTCTTATATTCTAAGTTTTTCAGTGCAACTCACTCATATACTATGTACTACACTGTGCGTTTCTTATATTCTAAGTTTTTCAGTGCAACTCACTCATATACTATGTACTACACTGTGCGTTTCTTATATTCTAAGTTTTTCAGTGCAACTCACTCATATACTATGTACTACACTGTGCGTTTCTTATATTCTAAGTTTTTCAGTGCAACTCACTCATATACTATGTACTACACTGTGCGTTTCTTATATTCTAAGTTTTTCAGTGCAACTCACTCATATACTATGTACTACACTGTGCGTTTCTTATATTCTTAGTTTTTCAGTGCAACTCACTCATATACTATGTACTACACTGTGCGTTTCTTATATTCTAAGTTTTTCAGTGCAACTCACTCATATACTATGTACTACACTGTGCGTTTCTTATATTCTAAGTTTTTCAGTGCAACTCACTCATATACTATGTACTACACTGTGCGTTTCTTATATTCTAAGTTTTTCAGTGCAACTCACTCATATACTATGTACTACACTGTGCGTTTCTTATATTCTAAGTTTTTCAGTGCAACTCACTCATATACTATGTACTACACTGTGCGTTTCTTATATTCTTAGTTTTTCAGTGCAACTCATTCATATACTATGTACTACACTGTGCGTTTCTTATATTCTAAGTTTTTCAGTGCAACTCACTCATATACTATGTACTACACTGTGCGTTTCTTATATTCTAAGTTTTTCAGTGCAACTCACTCATATACTATGTACTACACTGTGCGTTTCTTATATTCTAAGTTTTTCAGTGCAACTCACTCATATACTATGTACTACACTGTGCTTTTCTTATACTCTAAGTTTTTCAGTGCAACTCACTCATATACTATGTATTACACTGTGCGTTTCTTATATTCTAAGTTTTTCAGTGCAACTCACTCATATACTATGTACTACACTGTGCATTTCGTGTAATGCCGGTTTTTCAGTAAATTCTAAGTTTTTCAGTGCAACTCACTCATATACTATGTACTACACTATGCGTTTCTTATATTCTAAGTTTTTCAGTGCAACTCACTCATATACTATGTACTACACTGTGCGTTTCTTATATTCTAAGTTTTTCAGTGCAACTCACTCATATACTATGTACTACACTGCGTTTCTTATATTCTAAGTTTTTCAGTGCAACTCACTCATATACTATGTACTACACTGTGCGTTTCTTATATTCTAAGTTTTTCAGTGCAACTCACTCATATACTATGTACTACACTGAGCGTTTCTTATATTCTAAGTTTTTCAGTGCAACTCACTCATATACTATGTACTACACTGTGCATTTCGTGTAATGCTGGTTTTTCTGTAAATTCTAAGTTTTTCAGTGCAACTCACTCATATACTATGTACTACACTGTGCGTTTCTTATATTCTAAGTTTTTCAGTGCAACTCACTCATATACTATGTACTATTTCTTATATTCTAAGTTTTTCAGTGCAACTCACTCATATACTATGTACTACAATGTGCGTTTCTTATATTCTAAGTTTTTCAGTGCAACTCACTCATATACTATGTACTACACTGTGCGTTTCTTATATTCTAAGTTTTTCAGTGCAACTCACTCATATACTATGTACTACAATGTGCGTTTCTTATATTCTAAGTTTTTCAGTGCAACTCACTCATATACTATGTACTACACTGTGCGTTTCTTATATTCTAAGTTTTTCAGTGCAACTCACTCATATACTATGTACTACACTGTGCGTTTCTTATATTCTAAGTTTTTCAGTGCAACTCACTCATATACTATGTACTACACTGTGCGTTTCTTATATTCTAAGTTTTTCAGTGCAACTCACTCATATACTATGTACTACACTGTGCGTTTCTTATATTCTAAGTTTTTCAGTGCAACTCACTCATATACTATGTACTACACTGTGCGTTTCTTATATTCTAAGTTTTTCAGTGCAACTCACTCATATACTATGTACTATTTCTTATATTCTAAGTTTTTCAGTGCAACTCACTCAAATACTATGTACTACACTGTGCGTTTCTTATATTCTAAGTTTTTCAGTGCAACTAACTCATATACTATGTACTACACTGTGCGTTTCTTATATTCTAAGTTTTTCAGTGCAACTCACTCATATACTATGTACTACACTGTGCGTTTCTTATATTCTAAGTTTTTCAGTGCAACTCACTCATATACTATGTACTACAATGTGCGTTTCTTATATTCTAAGTTTTTCAGTGCAACTCACTCATATACTATGTACTACACTGTGCGTTTCTTATATTCTAAGTTTTTCAGTGCAACTCACTCATATACTATGTACTACACTGTGCGTTTCTTATATTCTAAGTTTTTCAGTGCAACTCACTCATATACTATGTACTACACTGTGCGTTTCTTATATTCTAAGTTTTTCAGTGCAACTCACTCATATACTATGTACTACACTGTGCGTTTCTTATATTCTAAGTTTTTCAGTGCAACTCACTCATATACTATGTACTACACTGTGCGTTTCTTATATTCTAAGTTTTTCAGTGCAACTCACTCATATACTATGTACTATTTCTTATATTCTAAGTTTTTCAGTGCAACTCACTCAAATACTATGTACTACACTGTGCGTTTCTTATATTCTAAGTTTTTCAGTGCAACTAACTCATATACTATGTACTACACTGTGCGTTTCTTATATTCTAAGTTTTTCAGTGCAACTCACTCATATACTATGTACTACACTGTGCGTTTCTTATATTCTAAGTTTTTCAGTGCAACTCACTCATATACTATGTACTACACTGTGCGTTTCTTATATTCTAAGTTTTTCAGTGCAACTCACTCATATACTATGTACTACACTGTGCGTTTCTTATATTCTTAGTTTTTCAGTGCAACTCACTCATATACTATGTACTACACTGTGCGTTTCTTATATTCTAAGTTTTTCAGTGCAACTCACTCATATACTATGTACTACACTGTGCGTTTCTTATATTCTAAGTTTTTCAGTGCAACTCACTCATATACTATGTACTACACTGTGCGTTTCTTATATTCTAAGTTTTTCAGTGCAACTCACTCATATACTATGTACTACACTGTGCGTTTCTTATATTCTAAGTTTTTCAGTGCAACTCACTCATATACTATGTACTACACTGTGCGTTTCTTATATTCTTAGTTTTTCAGTGCAACTCACTCATATACTATGTACTACACTGTGCGTTTCTTATATTCTAAGTTTTTCAGTGCAACTCACTCATATACTATGTACTACACTGCGTTTCTTATATTCTAAGTTTTTCAGTGCAACTCACTCAAATACTATGTACTACACTGTGCGTTTCTTATATTCTAAGTTTTTCAGTGCAACTAACTCATATACTATGTACTACACTGTGCGTTTCTTATATTCTAAGTTTTTCAGTGCAACTCACTCATATACTATGTACTACACTGCGTTTCTTATATTCTAAGTTTTTCAGTGCAACTCACTCATATACTATGTACTACACTGTGCGTTTCTTATATTCTAAGTTTTTCAGTGCAACTCACTCATATACTATGTACTACACTGAGCGTTTCTTATATTCTAAGTTTTTCAGTGCAACTCACTCATATACTATGTACTACACTGTG